>NW_027101866.1:1200000-1500000 GCF_035609145.1 Eleutherodactylus coqui | reverse complement strand
GAATCCAATTTTCTCACATAGAAACTTGAAATTTGGCACGAGCATTGATTATGTCATAAATAGGAAAAGCTAATGGGTCCCAACTCCGTTATTTAATTCTAGGCACTAAAGAATTAGCGTCCAAGTTTTACGTACGGAATGTAATTTTCTCACATAGCAACTTAAAATTTGGCACGGGCATTGATTATGTTATAAATAGGAAAAGCTAATGGGTCCCAACTCGATTTTTCAATTCTATGTGCAAAAGAATTAGCCTCCAAATTTTATGTACGGAATCCAATTTTCTCACATAGAAACTTGAAATTTGGCATGGGCATTGATTATGTCATAAATAGGAAAAGCTAAAGGGTCCCAACTCCGTTATTTAATTCTAGGCACAAAAGAATTAGCGTCCAAGTTTTACGTATTGAATGTAATTTTCTCACATAGAAACGTAAAATTTGGCACGGGCATTGATTATGTCATAAATAGGAAAAGCTAATGGGTCCTAACTCGATTATTCAATTCTATGTGCAAAAGAATTAGCGTCCAAGTTTTACGTATGGAATGTAATTTTCTCACATAGAAACTTAAAATTTGGCACGGGCATTGATTATGTCATAAATAGGAAAAGCTAATGGGTCCTAACTCGATTATTCAATTCTATGTGCAAAAGAATTAGCGTCAAAATTTTACGTATGGAATGTATTTTTCTCACTTTCCAGTGTCATAGAAACGTGAAATTTGGCACGAGCATTGATTATGTCATAAATAGGAAAAGCTAATGGGTCCTAACTCGATTATTCAATTCTATGTGCAAAAGAATTAGCGTCCAAGTTTTACGTATGGAATGTAATTTTCTCACATAGAAACTTAAAATTTGGCACGGGCATTGATTATGTCATAAATAGGAAAAGCTAATGGGGCCTAACTAGATTATTCAATTCTATGTGCAAAAGAAATAGCATCTAAATTTTACATACAGAATCCAATTTTCTCACATAGAAACTTGAAATTTAGCACGAGCATTGATTATGTCATAAATAGGAAAAGCTAATGGGTCCCAACTCCGGTATTTAATTCTATGCGCAAAAGAATCAGCACCCAAATGTTATGTACGGAATGTAATTTTCTCACATAGAAACTTAAAATTTGGAACGGGCATTGATTATGTCATAAATAAGAAAAGCTAATGGGTCCTAACTCGATTATTCAATTCTATGTGCAAAAGAATTAGCCTCCAAATTTTACGTACGGAATCCAATTTTCTCACATAGAAACTTGAAATTTGGCACGAGCATTGATTATGTCATAAATAGGAAAAGCTAATGGGTCCCAACTCGATTATTCAATTCTATGTGCAAAAGAATTAGCCTCCAAATTTTACGTACGGAATCCAATTTTCTCACATAGAAACTTGAAATTTGGCACGAGCATTGATTATGTCATAAATAGGAAAAGCTAATGGGTCCCAACTCGATTATTCAATTCTATGCGCAAAAGAATTAGCGTCCAAATTTTACGTACACAATCCAATTTTCTCACATAGAAACGTAAAATTTGGCACGGGCATTGAATATGTTCTAAATAGGAAAAACTAATGGCTCCCAACTCGATTATTCAATTCTATGCGCAAAAGAATTAGCGTCAAAATTTAACGTACGGAACGTATTTTTCTCACTTTCCAGTGTCATAGAAACGTGAAATTTGGCACGAGCATTGATTATTTCATAAATAGGAAAAGCTAATGGGTCCCAACTCGATTTTTCAACTCTATGTGCAAAAGAATTAGCCTCCGAATTTTACGTAAGGAATCCAATTTTCTCACATAGAAACTTAAAATTTGGCACGGGAATTGTATATGTTCAAAATAGGAAAAACTAATGGGTCTCAACTCGATTATTCAATTCTATGCGCAAAAGAATTAGCGTCAAAATTTTCCGTACGGAATATATTTTTCTCACTTTCCAATGTCATAGAAACGTGAAATTTGGCACGAGCATTGATTATGTCATAAATAGGAAAAGCTAATGGGTCCTAACTCGATTATTCAATTCTATGTGCAAAAGAATTAGCGTCAAAATTTTACGTATGGAATGTTTTTTCTCACTTTCCAGTGTCATAGAAACGTGAAATTTTTGGCACGAGCATTGATTATGTCATAAATAGGAAAAGCTAATGCGTCCCAACTCGATTATTCAATTCTATGTGCAAAAGAATTAGCCTCCAAATTTTATGTACGGAATCCAATTTTCTCACATAGAAACTTGAAATTTGGCACGGGCATTGATTATGTCATAAATAGGAAAAGCTAAAGGGTCCCAACTCCGTTATTTAATTCTAGGCACAAAAGAATTAGCGTCCAAGTTTTACGTATTGAATGTAATTTTCTCACATAGAAACTTAAAATTTGGCACGGGCATTGATTATGTCATAAATAGGAAAAGCTAATGGGTCCTAACTAGATTATTCAATTATATGTGCAAAAGAAATAGCGTCTAAATTTTACATACAGAATCCAATTTTCTCACATAGAAACTGGAAATTTGGCACGAGCATTGATTATGTCATAAATAGGAAAAGCTAATGGGTCCCAACTCCGTTATTTAATTCTATGCGCAAAAGAATTAGCGTCCAAATGTTACGTACGGAATGTAATTTTCTCACATAGAAACTTAAAATTTGGCACGGGCATTGATTATGTCATAAATAAGAAAAGCTAATGGGTCCTAACTCGATTATTCAATTCTATGTGCAAAAGAATTAGCCTTCAAATTTTACGTACGGAATCCAATTTTCTCACGTAGAAACTTGAAATTTGGCACGAGCATTGATTATGTCATAAATAGGAAAAGCTAATGGGTCCCAACTCGATTATTCAATTCTATGTGCAAAAGAATTAGCCTCCAAATTTTACGTACGGAATCCAATTTTCTCACATAGAAACTTGAAATTTGGCACGAGCATTGATTATGTCATAAATAGGAAAAGCTAATGGGTCCCAACTCGATTATTCAATTCTATGCGCAAAAGAATTAGCATCAAAATTTAACGTACGGAATGTATTTTTCTCACTTTCCAGTGTCATAGAAACGTGAAATTTGGCACGAGCATTGATTATGCCATAAATAGGAAAAGCTAATGGGTCCCAACTCGATTTTTCAACTCTATGTGCAAAAGAATTAGCCTCCGAATTTTACGTACGGAATCCAATTTTCTCACATAGAAACTTAAAATTTGGCACGGGTATTGTATATGTTCAAAATAGGAAAACTAATGGGTCTCAACTCGATTATTCAATTCTTTGCGCAAAAGAATTAGCATCAAAATTTTCCGTACGGAATGTATTTTTCTCACTTTCCAGTGTCATAGAAACGTGAAATTTGGCACGAGCATTGATTATGTCATAAATAGGAAAAGCTAATGGGTCCTAACTCGATTATTCAATTCTATGTGCAAAAGAATTAGCGTCCAAGTTTTACGTATGGAATGTAATTTTCTCACATAGAAACTTAAAATTTGGCACGGGCATTGATTATGTCATAAATAGGAAAAGCTAATGGGTCCTAACTCGATTATTCAATTCTATGTGCAAAAGAATTAGCGTCAAAATTTTACTTATGGAATGTATTTTTCTCACTTTCCAGTGTCATAGAAACGTGAAATTTGGCACGAGCATTGATTATGTCATAAATAGGAAAAGCTAATGGGTCCCAACTCGATTATTCAATTCTATGTGCAAAAGAATTAGCGTCAAAATTTTACGTATGGAATGTATTTTTCTCACTTTCCAGTGTCATAGAAACGTGAAATTTTTGGCACGAGCATTGATTATGTCATAAATAGGAAAAGCTAATGCGTCCCAACTCGATTATTCAATTCTATGTGCAAAAGAATTAGCCTCCAAATTTTATGTACGGAATCCAATTTTCTCACATAGAAACTTGAAATTTGGCACGGGCATTGATTATGTCATAAATAGGAAAAGCTAAAGCGTCCCAACTCCGTTATTTAATTCTAGGCACAAAAGAATTAGCGTCCAAGTTTTACGTATTGAATGTAATTTTCTCACATAGAAACTTAAAATTTGGCACGGGCATTGATTATGTCATAAATAGGAAAAGCTAATGGGTCCTAACTAGATTATTCAATTATATGTGCAAAAGAAATAGCGTCTAAATTTTACATACAGAATCCAGTTTTCTCACATAGAAACTGGAAATTTGGCACGAGCATTGATTATGTCATAAATAGGAAAAGCTAATGGGTCCCAACTCCGTTATTTAATTCTATGCGCAAAAGAATTAGCGTCCAAATGTTACGTACGGAATGTAATTTTCTCACATAGAAACTTAAAATTTGGCACGGGCATTGATTATGTCATAAATAGGAAAAGCTAATGGGTCCTAACTAGATTATTCAATTATATGTGCAAAAGAAATAGCGTCTAAATTTTCCGTACGGAATGTATTTTTCTCACTTTCCAGTGTCATAGAAACGTGAAATTTGGCACGAGCATTGATTATGTCATAAATAGGAAAAGCTAATGGGTCCTAACTCGATTATTCAATTCTATGTGCAAAAGAATTAGCGTCCAAGTTTTACGTATGGAATGTAATTTTCTCACATAGAAACTTAAAATTTGGCACGGGCATTGATTATGTCATAAATAGGAAAAGCTAATGGGTCCTAACTCGATTATTCAATTCTATGTGCAAAAGAATTAGCGTCAAAATTTTACGTATGGAATGTATTTTTCTCACTTTCCAGTGTCATAGAAACGTGAAATTTGGCACGAGCATTGATTATGTCATAAATAGGAAAAGCTAATGGGTCCTAACTCGATTATTCAATTCTATGTGCAAAAGAATTAGCGTCCAAGTTTTACGTATGGAATGTAATTTTCTCACATAGAAACTTAAAATTTGGCACGGGCATTGATTATGTCATAAATAGGAAAAGCTAATGGGGCCTAACTAGATTATTCAATTCTATGTGCAAAAGAAATAGCATCTAAATTTTACATACAGAATCCAATTTTCTCACATAGAAACTTGAAATTTAGCACGAGCATTGATTATGTCATAAATAGGAAAAGCTAATGGGTCCCAACTCCGGTATTTAATTCTATGCGCAAAAGAATTAGCACCCAAATGTTATGTACGGAATGTAATTTTCTCACATAGAAACTTAAAATTTGGAACGGGCATTGATTATGTCATAAATAAGAAAAGCTAATGGGTCCTAACTCGATTATTCAATTCTATGTGCAAAAGAATTAGCCTCCAAATTTTACGTACGGAATCCAATTTTCTCACATAGAAACTTGAAATTTGGCACGAGCATTGATTATGTCATAAATAGGAAAAGCTAATGGGTCCCAACTCGATTATTCAATTCTATGTGCAAAAGAATTAGCCTCCAAATTTTACGTACGGAATCCAATTTTCTCACATAGAAACTTGAAATTTGGCACGAGCATTGATTATGTCATAAATAGGAAAAGCTAATGGGTCCCAACTCGATTATTCAATTCTATGCGCAAAAGAATTAGCGTCCAAATTTTACGTACACAATCCAATTTTCTCACATAGAAACGTAAAATTTGGCACGGGCATTGAATATGTTCTAAATAGGAAAAACTAATGGCTCCCAACTCGATTATTCAATTCTATGCGCAAAAGAATTAGCGTCAAAATTTAACGTACGGAACGTATTTTTCTCACTTTCCAGTGTCATAGAAACGTGAAATTTGGCACGAGCATTGATTATGTCATAAATAGGAAAAGCTAATGGGTCCCAACTCGATTTTTCAACTCTATGTGCAAAAGAATTAGCCTCCGAATTTTACATAAGGAATCCAATTTTCTCACATAGAAACTTAAAATTTGGCACGGGAATTGTATATGTTCAAAATAGGAAAAACTAATGGGTCTCAACTCGATTATTCAATTCTATGCGCAAAAGAATTAGCGTCAAAATTTTCCGTACGGAATATATTTTTCTCACTTTCCAATGTCATAGAAACGTGAAATTTGGCACGAGCATTGATTATGTCATAAATAGGAAAAGCTAATGGGTCCTAACTCGATTATTCAATTCTATGTGCAAAAGAATTAGCGTCAAAATTTAACGTACGGAATGTATTTTTCTCACTTTCCAGTGTCATAGAAACGTGAAATTTGGCACGAGCATTGATTATGTCATAAATAGGAAAAGCTAATGGGTCCAACTCGATTATTCAATTCTATGCGCAAAAGAATTAGCGTCCAAATTTTACGTACAGAATCCAATTTTCTCACATAGAAACTTAAAATTTGGCACGGGCATTGTATATGTTCAAAATAGGAAAAACTAAAGGGTCTCAACTCGATTATTCAATTCTATGTGCAAAAGAATTAGCGTCCAAATTTTACGTACGGAATCCAATTTTCTCACATAGAAACTTGAAATTTGGCACGAGCATTGATTATGTCATAAATAGGAAAAGCTAATGGGTCCCAACTCCGTTATTTAATTCTAGGCACTAAAGAATTAGCGTCCAAGTTTTACGTACGGAATGTAATTTTCTCACATAGCAACTTAAAATTTGGCACGGGCATTGATTATGTTATAAATAGGAAAAGCTAATGGGTCCCAACTCGATTTTTCAATTCTATGTGCAAAAGAATTAGCCTCCAAATTTTATGTACGGAATCCAATTTTCTCACATAGAAACTTGAAATTTGGCATGGGCATTGATTATGTCATAAATAGGAAAAGCTAAAGGGTCCCAACTCCGTTATTTAATTCTAGGCACAAAAGAATTAGCGTCCAAGTTTTACGTATTGAATGTAATTTTCTCACATAGAAACGTAAAATTTGGCACGGGCATTGATTATGTCATAAATAGGAAAAGCTAATGGGTCCTAAGTAGATTATTCAATTATATGTGCAAAAGAAATAGCGTCTAAATTTTCCGTACGGAATGTATTTTTCTCACTTTCCAGTGTCATAGAAACGTGAAATTTGGCACGAGCATTGATTATGTCATAAATAGGAAAAGCTAATGGGTCCTAACTCGATTATTCAATTCTATGTGCAAAAGAATTAGCGTCCAAGTTTTACGTATGGAATGTAATTTTCTCACATAGAAACTTAAAATTTGGCACGGGCATTGATTATGTCATAAATAGGAAAAGCTAATGGGTCCTAACTCGATTATTCAATTCTATGTGCAAAAGAATTAGCGTCAAAATTTTACGTATGGAATGTATTTTTCTCACTTTCCAGTGTCATAGAAACGTGAAATTTGGCACGAGCATTGATTATGTCATAAATAGGAAAAGCTAATGGGTCCTAACTCGATTATTCAATTCTATGTGCAAAAGAATTAGCGTCCAAGTTTTACGTATGGAATGTAATTTTCTCACATAGAAACTTAAAATTTGGCACGGGCATTGATTATGTCATAAATAGGAAAAGCTAATGGGGCCTAACTAGATTATTCAATTCTATGTGCAAAAGAAATAGCATCTAAATTTTACATACAGAATCCAATTTTCTCACATAGAAACTTGAAATTTAGCACGAGCATTGATTATGTCATAAATAGGAAAAGCTAATGGGTCCCAACTCCGATATTTAATTCTATGCGCAAAAGAATCAGCACCCAAATGTTATGTACGGAATGTAATTTTCTCACATAGAAACTTAAAATTTGGAACGGGCATTGATTATGTCATAAATAAGAAAAGCTAATGGGTCCTAACTCGATTATTCAATTCTATGTGCAAAAGAATTAGCCTCCAAATTTTACGTACGGAATCCAATTTTCTCACATAGAAACTTGAAATTTGGCACGAGCATTGATTATGTCATAAATAGGAAAAGCTAATGGGTCCCAACTCGATTATTCAATTCTATGTGCAAAAGAATTAGCCTCCAAATTTTACGTACGGAATCCAATTTTCTCACATAGAAACTTGAAATTTGGCACGAGCATTGATTATGTCATAAATAGGAAAAGCTAATGGGTCCCAACTCGATTATTCAATTCTATGCGCAAAAGAATTAGCGTCCAAATTTTACGTACACAATCCAATTTTCTCACATAGAAACGTAAAATTTGGCACGGGCATTGAATATGTTCTAAATAGGAAAAACTAATGGCTCCCAACTCGATTATTCAATTCTATGCGCAAAAGAATTAGCGTCAAAATTTAACGTACGGAACGTATTTTTCTCACTTTCCAGTGTCATAGAAACGTGAAATTTGGCACGAGCATTGATTATTTCATAAATAGGAAAAGCTAATGGGTCCCAACTCGATTTTTCAACTCTATGTGCAAAAGAATTAGCCTCCGAATTTTACGTAAGGAATCCAATTTTCTCACATAGAAACTTAAAATTTGGCACGGGAATTGTATATGTTCAAAATAGGAAAAACTAATGGGTCTCAACTCGATTATTCAATTCTATGCGCAAAAGAATTAGCGTCAAAATTTTCCGTACGGAATATATTTTTCTCACTTTCCAATGTCATAGAAACGTGAAATTTGGCACGAGCATTGATTATGTCATAAATAGGAAAAGCTAATGGGTCCCAACTCGATTATTCAATTCTATGTGCAAAAGAATTAGCGTCAAAATTTTACGTATGGAATGTATTTTTCTCACTTTCCAGTGTCATAGAAACGTGAAATTTTTGGCACGAGCATTGATTATGTCATAAATAGGAAAAGCTAATGCGTCCCAACTCGATTATTCAATTCTATGTGCAAAAGAATTAGCCTCCAAATTTTATGTACGGAATCCAATTTTCTCACATAGAAACTTGAAATTTGGCACGGGCATTGATTATGTCATAAATAGGAAAAGCTAAAGCGTCCCAACTCCGTTATTTAATTCTAGGCACAAAAGAATTAGCGTCCAAGTTTTACGTATTGAATGTAATTTTCTCACATAGAAACTTAAAATTTGGCACGGGCATTGATTATGTCATAAATAGGAAAAGCTAATGGGTCCTAACTAGATTATTCAATTATATGTGCAAAAGAAATAGCGTCTAAATTTTACATACAGAATCCAGTTTTCTCACATAGAAACTGGAAATTTGGCACGAGCATTGATTATGTCATAAATAGGAAAAGCTAATGGGTCCCAACTCCGTTATTTAATTCTATGCGCAAAAGAATTAGCGTCCAAATGTTACGTACGGAATGTAATTTTCTCACATAGAAACTTAAAATTTGGCACGGGCATTGATTATGTCATAAATAAGAAAAGCTAATGGGTCCTAACTCGATTATTCAATTCTATGTGCAAAAGAATTAGCCTTCAAATTTTACGTACGGAATCCAATTTTCTCACGTAGAAACTTGAAATTTGGCACGAGCATTGATTATGTCATAAATAGGAAAAGCTAATGGGTCCCAACTCGATTATTCAATTCTATGTGCAAAAGAATTAGCCTCCAAATTTTACGTACGGAATCCAATTTTCTCACATAGAAACTTGAAATTTGGCACGAGCATTGATTATGTCATAAATAGGAAAAGCTAATGGGTCCCAACTCGATTATTCAATTCTATGCGCAAAAGAATTAGCATCAAAATTTAACGTACGGAATGTATTTTTCTCACTTTCCAGTGTCATAGAGACGTGAAACTTGGCACGAGCATTGATTATGTCATAAATAGGAAAAGCTAATGGGTCCCAACTCGATTTTTTAACTCTATGTGCAAAAGAATTAGCCTCCGAATTTTACGTACGGAATCCAATTTTCTCACATAGAAACTTAAAATTTGGCACGGGTATTGTATATGTTCAAAATAGGAAAAACTAATGGGTCTCAACTCGATTATTCAATTCTATGCGCAAAAGAATTAGCATCAAAATTTTCCGTACGGAATGTATTTTTCTCACTTTCCAGTGTCATAGAAACGTGAAATTTGGCACGAGCATTGATTATGTCATAAATAGGAAAAGCTAATGGGTCCTAACTCGATTATTCAATTCTATGTGCAAAAGAATTAGCGTCCAAGTTTTACGTATGGAATGTAATTTTCTCACATAGAAACTTAAAATTTGGCACGGGCATTGATTATGTCATAAATAGGAAAAGCTAATGGGTCCTAACTCGATTATTCAATTCTATGTGCAAAAGAATTAGCGTCAAAATTTTACTTATGGAATGTTTTTTTCTCACTTTCCAGTGTCATAGAAACGTGAAATTTGGCACGAGCATTGATTATGTCATAAATAGGAAAAGCTAATGGGTCCTAACTCGATTATTCAATTCTATGTGCAAAAGAATTAGCGTCCAAGTTTTACGTATGGAATGTAATTTTCTCACATAGAAACTTAAAATTTGGCACGGGCATTGATTATGTCATAAATAGGAAAAGCTAATGGGTCCTAACTAGATTATTCAATTCTATGTGCAAAAGAAATAGCGTCTAAATTTTACATACAGAATCCAATTTTCTCACATAGAAACTTGAAATTTAGCACGAGCATTGATTATGTCATAAATAGGAAAAGCTAATGGGTCCCAACTCCGGTATTTAATTCTATGCGCAAAAGAATTAGCGTCCAAATGTTATGTACGGAATGTAATTTTCTCACATAGAAACTTAAAATTTGGAACGGGCATTGATTATGTCATAAATAAGAAAAGCTAATGGGTCCTAACTCGATTATTCAATTCTATGTGCAAAAGAATTAGCCTCCAAATTTTACGTACGGAATCCAATTTTCTCACATAGAAACTTGAAATTTGGCACGAGCATTGATTATGTCATAAATAGGAAAAGCTAATGGGTCCCAACTCGATTATTCAATTCTATGTGCAAAAGAATTAGCCTCCAAATTTTACGCACGGAATCCAATTTTCTCACATAGAAATTTGAAATTTGGCACGAGCATTGATTATGTCATAAATAGGAAAAGCTAATGGGTCCCAACTCGATTATTCAATTCTATGCGCAAAAGAATTAGCGTCCACATTTTACGTACACAATCCAATTTTCTCACATAGAAACGTAAAATTTGGCACGGGCATTGAATATGTTCTAAATAGGAAAAACTAATGGGTCCCAACTCGATTATTCAATTCTATGCGCAAAAGAATTAGCGTCAAAATTTAACGTACGGAATGTATTTTTCTCACTTTCCAGTGTCATAGAAACGTGAAATTTGGCACGAGCATTGATTATGTCATAAATAGGAAAAGCTAATGGGTCCAACTCGATTATTCAATTCTATGCGCAAAAGAATTAGCGTCCAAATTTTACGTACAGAATCCAATTTTCTCACATAGAAACTTAAAATTTGGCACGGGCATTGTATATGTTCAAAATAGGAAAAACTAAAGGGTCTCAACTCGATTATTCAATTCTATGTGCAAAAGAATTAGCGTCTAAATTTTACATACCGAATCCAGTTTTCTCACATAGAAACTGGAAATTTGGCACGAGCATTGATTATGTCATAAATAGGAAAAGCTAATGGGTCCCAACTCCGTTATTTAATTCTATGCGCAAAAGAATTAGCGTCCAAATGTTACGTACGGAATGTAATTTTCTCACATAGAAACTTAAAATTTGGCACGGGCATTGATTATGTCATAAATAAGAAAAGCTAATGGGTCCTAACTCGATTATTCAATTCTATGTGCAAAAGAATTAGCCTTCAAATTTTACGTACGGAATCCAATATTCTCACGTAGAAACTTGAAATTTGGCACGAGCATTGATTATGTCATAAATAGGAAAAGCTAATGGGTCCCAACTCGATTATTCAATTCTATGTGCAAAAGAATTAGCCTCCAAATTTTACGTACGGAATCCAATTTTCTCACATAGAAACTTGAAATTTGGCACGAGCATTGATTATGTCATAAATAGGAAAAGCTAATGGGTCCCAACTCGATTATTCAATTCTATGCGCAAAAGAATTAGCATCAAAATTTAACGTACGGAATGTATTTTTCTCACTTTCCAGTGTCATAGAGACGTGAAACTTGGCACGAGCATTGATTATGTCATAAATAGGAAAAGCTAATGGGTCCCAACTCGATTTTTTAACTCTATGTGCAAAAGAATTAGCCTCCGAATTTTACGTACGGAATCCAATTTTCTCACATAGAAACTTAAAATTTGGCACGGGTATTGTATATGTTCAAAATAGGAAAAACTAATGGGTCTCAACTCGATTATTCAATTCTATGCGCAAAAGAATTAGCATCAAAATTTTCCGTACGGAATGTATTTTTCTCACTTTCCAGTGTCATAGAAACGTGAAATTTGGCACGAGCATTGATTATGTCATAAATAGGAAAAGCTAATGGGTCCTAACTCGATTATTCAATTCTATGTGCAAAAGAATTAGCGTCCAAGTTTTACGTATGGAATGTAATTTTCTCACATAGAAACTTAAAATTTGGCACGGGCATTGATTATGTCATAAATAGGAAAAGCTAATGGGTCCTAACTCGATTATTCAATTCTATGTGCAAAAGAATTAGCGTCAAAATTTTACTTATGGAATGTTTTTTTCTCACTTTCCAGTGTCATAGAAACGTGAAATTTGGCACGAGCATTGATTATGTCATAAATAGGAAAAGCTAATGGGTCCTAACTCGATTATTCAATTCTATGTGCAAAAGAATTAGCGTCCAAGTTTTACGTATGGAATGTAATTTTCTCACATAGAAACTTAAAATTTGGCACGGGCATTGATTATGTCATAAATAGGAAAAGCTAATGGGTCCTAACTAGATTATTCAATTCTATGTGCAAAAGAAATAGCGTCTAAATTTTACATACAGAATCCAATTTTCTCACATAGAAACTTGAAATTTAGCACGAGCATTGATTATGTCATAAATAGGAAAAGCTAATGGGTCCCAACTCCGGTATTTAATTCTATGCGCAAAAGAATTAGCGTCCAAATGTTATGTACGGAATGTAATTTTCTCACATAGAAACTTAAAATTTGGAACGGGCATTGATTATGTCATAAATAAGAAAAGCTAATGGGTCCTAACTCGATTATTCAATTCTATGTGCAAAAGAATTAGCCTCCAAATTTTACGTACGGAATCCAATTTTCTCACATAGAAACTTGAAATTTGGCACGAGCATTGATTATGTCATAAATAGGAAAAGCTAATGGGTCCCAACTCGATTATTCAATTCTATGTGCAAAAGAATTAGCCTCCAAATTTTACGCACGGAATCCAATTTTCTCACATAGAAATTTGAAATTTGGCACGAGCATTGATTATGTCATAAATAGGAAAAGCTAATGGGTCCCAACTCGATTATTCAATTCTATGCGCAAAAGAATTAGCGTCCACATTTTACGTACACAATCCAATTTTCTCACATAGAAACGTAAAATTTGGCACGGGCATTGAATATGTTCTAAATAGGAAAAACTAATGGGTCCCAACTCGATTATTCAATTCTATGCGCAAAAGAATTAGCGTCAAAATTTAACGTACGGAATGTATTTTTCTCACTTTCCAGTGTCATAGAAACGTGAAATTTGGCACGAGCATTGATTATGTCATAAATAGGAAAAGCTAATGGGTCCAACTCGATTATTCAATTCTATGCGCAAAAGAATTAGCGTCCAAATTTTACATACAGAATCCAATTTTCTCACATAGAAACTTAAAATTTGGCACGGGCATTGTATATGTTCAAAATAGGAAAAACTAAAGGGTCTCAACTCGATTATTCAATTCTATGTGCAAAAGAATTAGCGTCTAAATTTTACATACCGAATCCAGTTTTCTCACATAGAAACTGGAAATTTGGCACGAGCATTGATTATGTCATAAATAGGAAAAGCTAATGGGTCCCAACTCCGTTATTTAATTCTATGCGCAAAAGAATTAGCGTCCAAATGTTACGTACGGAATGTAATTTTCTCACATAGAAACTTAAAATTTGGCACGGGCATTGATTATGTCATAAATAAGAAAAGCTAATGGGTCCTAACTCGATTATTCAATTCTATGTGCAAAAGAATTAGCCTTCAAATTTTACGTACGGAATCCAATATTCTCACGTAGAAACTTGAAATTTGGCACGAGCATTGATTATGTCATAAATAGGAAAAGCTAATGGGTCCCAACTCGATTATTCAATTCTATGTGCAAAAGAATTAGCCTCCAAATTTTACGTACGGAATCCAATTTTCTCACATAGAAACTTGAAATTTGGCACGAGCATTGATTATGTCATAAATAGGAAAAGCTAATGGGTCCCAACTCGATTATTCAATTCTATGCGCAAAAGAATTAGCATCAAAATTTAACGTACGGAATGTATTTTTCTCACTTTCCAGTGTCATAGAGACGTGAAACTTGGCACGAGCATTGATTATGTCATAAATAGGAAAAGCTAATGGGTCCCAACTCGATTTTTTAACTCTATGTGCAAAAGAATTAGCCTCCGAATTTTACGTACGGAATCCAATTTTCTCACATAGAAACTTAAAATTTGGCACGGGTATTGTATATGTTCAAAATAGGAAAAACTAATGGGTCTCAACTCGATTATTCAATTCTATGCGCAAAAGAATTAGCATCAAAATTTTCCGTACGGAATGTATTTTTCTCACTTTCCAGTGTCATAGAAACGTGAAATTTGGCACGAGCATTGATTATGTCATAAATAGGAAAAGCTAATGGGTCCTAACTCGATTATTCAATTCTATGTGCAAAAGAATTAGCGTCCAAGTTTTACGTATGGAATGTAATTTTCTCACATAGAAACTTAAAATTTGGCACGGGCATTGATTATGTCATAAATAGGAAAAGCTAATGGGTCCTAACTCGATTATTCAATTCTATGTGCAAAAGAATTAGCGTCAAAATTTTACTTATGGAATGTATTTTTCTCACTTTCCAGTGTCATAGAAACGTGAAATTTGGCACGAGCATTGATTATGTCATAAATAGGAAAAGCTAATGGGTCCTAACTCGATTATTCAATTCTATGTGCAAAAGAATTAGCGTCCAAGTTTTACGTATGGAATGTAATTTTCTGACATAGAAACTTAAAATTTGGCACGGGCATTGATTATGTCATAAATAGGAAAAGCTAATGGGTCCTAACTAGATTATTCAATTCTATGTGCAAAAGAAATAGCGTCTAAATTTTACATACAGAATCCAATTTTCTCACATAGAAACTTGAAATTTAGCACGAGCATTGATTATGTCATAAATAGGAAAAGCTAATGGGTCCCAACTCCGGTATTTAATTCTATGCGCAAAAGAATTAGCGTCCAAATGTTATGTACGGAATGTAATTTTCTCACATAGAAACTTAAAATTTGGAACGGGCATTGATTATGTCATAAATAAGAAAAGCTAATGGGTCCTAACTCGATTATTCAATTCTATGTGCAAAAGAATTAGCCTCCAAATTTTACGTACGGAATCCAATTTTCTCACATAGAAACTTGAAATTTGGCACGAGCATTGATTATGTCATAAATAGGAAAAGCTAATGGGTCCCAACTCGATTATTCAATTCTATGTGCAAAAGAATTAGCCTCCAAATTTTACGCACGGAATCCAATTTTCTCACATAGAAATTTGAAATTTGGCACGAGCATTGATTATGTCATAAATAGGAAAAGCTAATGGGTCCCAACTCGATTATTCAATTCTATGCGCAAAAGAATTAGCGTCCACATTTTACGTACACAATCCAATTTTCTCACATAGAAACGTAAAATTTGGCACGGGCATTGAATATGTTCTAAATAGGAAAAACTAATGGGTCCCAACTCGATTATTCAATTCTATGCGCAAAAGAATTAGCGTCAAAATTTAACGTACGGAATGTATTTTTCTCACTTTCCAGTGTCATAGAAACGTGAAATTTGGCACGAGCATTGATTATGTCATAAATAGGAAAAGCTAATGGGTCCAACTCGATTATTCAATTCTATGCGCAAAAGAATTAGCGTCCAAATTTTACGTACAGAATCCAATTTTCTCACATAGAAACTTAAAATTTGGCACGGGCATTGTATATGTTCAAAATAGGAAAAACTAAAGGGTCTCAACTCGATTATTCAATTCTATGTGCAAAAGAATTAGCGTCCAAATTTTACGTACGGAATCCAATTTTCTCACATAGAAACTTTAAATTTGGCACGAGCATTGATTATGTCATAAATAGGAAAAGCTAATGGGTCCCAACTCCGTTATTTAATTCTAGGCACTAAAGAATTAGCGTCCAAGTTTTACGTACGGAATGTAATTTTCTCACATAGAAACTTAAAATTTGGCACGGGCATTGATTATGTTATAAATAGGAAAAGCTAATGGGTCCCAACTCGATTTTTCAATTCTATGTGCAAAAGAATTAGCCTCCAAATTTTATGTACGGAATCCAATTTTCTCACATAGAAACTTGAAATTTAGCACGAGCATTGATTATGTCATAAATAGGAAAAGCTAATGGGTCCCAACTCCGGTATTTAATTCTATGCGCAAAAGAATTAGCGTCCAAATGTTATGTACGGAATGTAATTTTCTCACATAGAAACTTAAAATTTGGAACGGGCATTGATTATGTCATAAATAAGAAAAGCTAATGGGTCCTAACTCGATTATTCAATTCTATGTGCAAAAGAATTAGCCTCCAAATTTTACGTACGGAATCCAATTTTCTCACATAGAAACTTGAAATTTGGCACGAGCATTGATTATGTCATAAATAGGAAAAGCTAATGGGTCCCAACTCGATTATTCAATTCTATGTGCAAAAGAATTAGCCTCCAAATTTTACGCACGGAATCCAATTTTCTCACATAGAAACTTGAAATTTGGCACGAGCATTGATTATGTCATAAATAGGAAAAGCTAATGGGTCCCAACTCGATTATTCAATTCTATGCGCAAAAGAATTAGCATCAAAATTTAACGTACGGAATGTATTTTTCTCACTTTCCAGTGTCATAGAAACGTGAAATTTGGCACGAGCATTGATTATGTCATAAATAGGAAAAGCTAATGGGTCCCAACTCGATTTTTCAACTCTATGTGCAAAAGAATTAGCCTCCGAATTTTACGTACGGAATCCAATTTTCTCACATAGAAACTTAAAATTTGGCACGGGTATTGTATATGTTCAAAATAGGAAAAACTAATGGGTCTCAACTCGATTATTCAATTCTTTGCGCAAAAGAATTAGCATCAAAATTTTCCGTACGGAATGTATTTTTCTCACTTTCCAGTGTCATAGAAACGTGAAATTTGGCACGAGCATTGATTATGTCATAAATAGGAAAAGCTAATGGGTCCTAACTCGATTATTCAATTCTATGTGCAAAAGAATTAGCGTCCAAGTTTTACGTATGGAATGTAATTTTCTCACATAGAAACTTAAAATTTGGCACGGGCATTGATTATGTCATAAATAGGAAAAGCTAATGGGTCCTAACTCGATTATTCAATTCTATGTGCAAAAGAATTAGCGTCAAAATTTTACTTATGGAATGTATTTTTCTCACTTTCCAGTGTCATAGAAACGTGAAATTTGGCACGAGCATTGATTATGTCATAAATAGGAAAAGCTAATGGGTCCCAACTCGATTATTCAATTCTATGTGCAAAAGAATTAGCGTCAAAATTTTACGTATGGAATGTATTTTTCTCACTTTCCAGTGTCATAGAAACGTGAAATTTTTGGCACGAGCATTGATTATGTCATAAATAGGAAAAGCTAATGCGTCCCAACTCGATTATTCAATTCTATGTGCAAAAGAATTAGCCTCCAAATTTTATGTACGGAATCCAATTTTCTCACATAGAAACTTGAAATTTGGCACCGGCATTGATTATGTCATAAATAGGAAAAGCTAAAGGGTCCCAACTCCGTTATTTAATTCTAGGCACAAAAGAATTAGCGTCCAAGTTTTACGTATTGAATGTAATTTTCTCACATAGAAACTTAAAATTTGGCACGGGCATTGATTATGTCATAAATAGGAAAAGCTAATGGGTCCTAACTAGATTATTCAATTATATGTGCAAAAGAAATAGCGTCTAAATTTTACATACAGAATCCAGTTTTCTCACATAGAAACTGGAAATTTGGCACGAGCATTGATTATGTCATAAATAGGAAAAGCTAATGGGTCCCAACTCCGTTATTTAATTCTATGCGCAAAAGAATTAGCGTCCAAATGTTACGTACGGAATGTAATTTTCTCACATAGAAACTTAAAATTTGGCACGGGCATTGATTATGTCATAAATAAGAAAAGCTAATGGGTCCTAACTCGATTATTCAATTCTATGTGCAAAAGAATTAGCCTTCAAATTTTACGTACGGAATCCAATTTTCTCACGTAGAAACTTGAAATTTGGCACGAGCATTGATTATGTCATAAATAGGAAAAGCTAATGGGTCCCAACTCGATTATTCAATTCTATGTGCAAAAGAATTAGCCTCCAAATTTTACGTACGGAATCCAATTTTCTCACATAGAAACTTGAAATTTGGCACGAGCATTGATTATGTCATAAATAGGAAAAGCTAATGGGTCTCAACTCGATTATTCAATTCTATGCGCAAAAGAATTAGCATCAAAATTTAACGTACGGAATGTATTTTTCTCACTTTCCAGTGTCATAGAGACGTGAAATTTGGCACGAGCATTGATTATGTCATAAATAGGAAAAGCTAATGGGTCCCAACTCGATTTTTCAACTCTATGTGCAAAAGAATTAGCCTCCGAATTTTACGTACGGAATCCAATTTTCTCACATAGAAACTTAAAATTTGGCACGGGTATTGTATATGTTCAAAATAGGAAAAACTAATGGGTCTCAACTCGATTATTCAATTCTATGCGCAAAAGAATTAGCATCAAAATTTTCCGTACGGAATGTATTTTTCTCACTTTCCAGTGTCATAGAAACGTGAAATTTGGCACGAGCATTGATTATGTCATAAATAGGAAAAGCTAATGGGTCCTAACTCGATTATTCAATTCTATGTGCAAAAGAATTAGCGTCCAAGTTTTACGTATGGAATGTAATTTTCTCACATAGAAACTTAAAATTTGGCACGGGCATTGATTATGTCATAAATAGGAAAAGCTAATGGGTCCTAACTCGATTATTCAATTCTATGTGCAAAAGAATTAGCGTCAAAATTTTACTTATGGAATGTATTTTTCTCACTTTCCAGTGTCATAGAAACGTGAAATTTGGCACGAGCATTGATTATGTCATAAATAGGAAAAGCTAATGGGTCCTAACTCGATTATTCAATTCTATGTGCAAAAGAATTAGCGTCCAAGTTTTACGTATGGAATGTAATTTTCTCACATAGAAACTTAAAATTTGGCACGGGCATTGATTATGTCATAAATAGGAAAAGCTAATGGGTCCTAACTCGATTATTCAATTCTATGTGCAAAAGAAATAGCGTCTAAATTTTACATACAGAATCCAATTTTCTCACATAGAAACTTGAAATTTAGCACGAGCATTGATTATGTCATAAATAGGAAAAGCTAATGGGTCCCAACTCCGGTATTTAATTCTATGCGCAAAAGAATTAGCGTCCAAATGTTATGTACGGAATGTAATTTTCTCACATAGAAACTTAAAATTTGGAACGGGCATTGATTATGTCATAAATAAGAAAAGCTAATGGGTCCTAACTCGATTATTCAATTCTATGTGCAAAAGAATTAGCCTCCAAATTTTACGTACGGAATCCAATTTTCTCACATAGAAACTTGAAATTTGGCACGAGCATTGATTATGTCATAAATAGGAAAAGCTAATGGGTCCCAACTCGATTATTCAATTCTATGTGCAAAAGAATTAGCCTCCAAATTTTACGCACGGAATCCAATTTTCTCACATAGAAATTTGAAATTTGGCACGAGCATTGATTATGTCATAAATAGGAAAAGCTAATGGGTCCCAACTCGATTATTCAATTCTATGCGCAAAAGAATTAGCGTCCACATTTTACGTACACAATCCAATTTTCTCACATAGAAACGTAAAATTTGGCACGGGCATTGAATATGTTCTAAATAGGAAAAACTAATGGGTCCCAACTCGATTATTCAATTCTATGCGCAAAAGAATTAGCGTCAAAATTTAACGTACGGAATGTATTTTTCTCACTTTCCAGTGTCATAGAAACGTGAAATTTGGCACGAGCATTGATTATGTCATAAATAGGAAAAGCTAATGGGTCCAACTCGATTATTCAATTCTATGCGCAAAAGAATTAGCGTCCAAATTTTACGTACAGAATCCAATTTTCTCACATAGAAACTTAAAATTTGGCACGGGCATTGTATATGTTCAAAATAGGAAAAACTAAAGGGTCTCAACTCGATTATTCAATTCTATGTGCAAAAGAATTAGCGTCCAAATTTTACGTACGGAATCCAATTTTCTCACATAGAAACTTTAAATTTGGCACGAGCATTGATTATGTCATAAATAGGAAAAGCTAATGGGGCCCAACTCCGTTATTTAATTCTAGGCACTAAAGAATTAGCGTCCAAGTTTTACGTACGGAATGTAATTTTCTCACATAGAAACTTAAAATTTGGCACGGGCATTGATTATGTTATAAATAGGAAAAGCTAATGGGTCCCAACTCGATTTTTCAATTCTATGTGCAAAAGAATTAGCCTCCAAATTTTATGTACGGAATCCAATTTTCTCACATAGAAACTTGAAATTTAGCACGAGCATTGATTATGTCATAAATAGGAAAAGCTAATGGGTCCCAACTCCGGTATTTAATTCTATGCGCAAAAGAATTAGCGTCCAAATGTTATGTACGGAATGTAATTTTCTCACATAGAAACTTAAAATTTGGAAGGGGAATTGATTATGTCATAAATAAGAAAAGCTAATGGGTCCTAACTCGATTATTCAATTCTATGTGCAAAAGAATTAGCCTCCAAATTTTACGTACGGAATCCAATTTTCTCACATAGAAACTTGAAATTTGGCACGAGCATTGATTATGTCATAAATAGGAAAAGCTAATGGGTCCCAACTCGATTATTCAATTCTATGTGCAAAAGAATTAGCCTCCAAATTTTACGCACGGAATCCAATTTTCTCACATAGAAATTTGAAATTTGGCACGAGCATTGATTATGTCATAAATAGGAAAAGCTAATGGGTCCCAACTCGATTATTCAATTCTATGCGCAAAAGAATTAGCATCAAAATTTAACGTACGGAATGTATTTTTCTCACTTTCCAGTGTCATAGAAACGTGAAATTTGGCACGAGCATTGATTATGTCATAAATAGGAAAAGCTAATGGGTCCCAACTCGATTTTTCAACTCTATGTGCAAAAGAATTAGCCTCCGAATTTTACGTACGGAATCCAATTTTCTCACATAGAAACTTAAAATTTGGCACGGGTATTGTATATGTTCAAAATAGGAAAAACTAATGGGTCTCAACTCGATTATTCAATTCTATGCGCAAAAGAATTAGCATCAAAATTTTCCGTACGGAATGTATTTTTCTCACTTTCCAGTGTCATAGAAACGTGAAATTTGGCACGAGCATTGATTATGTCATAAATAGGAAAAGCTAATGGGTCCTAACTCGATTATTCAATTCTATGTGCAAAAGAATTAGCGTCCAAGTTTTACGTATGGAATGTAATTTTCTCACATAGAAACTTAAAATTTGGCACGGGCATTGATTATGTCATAAATAGGAAAACCTAATGGGTCCTAACTTGATTATTCAATTCTATGTGCAAAAGAATTAGCGTCAAAATTTTACTTATGGAATGTATTTTTCTCACTTTCCAGTGTCATAGAAACGTGAAATTTGGCACGAGCATTGATTATGTCATAAATAGGAAAAGCTAATGGGTCCTAACTCGATTATTCAATTCTATGTGCAAAAGAATTAGCGTCCAAGTTTTACGTATGGAATGTAATTTTCTCACATAGAAACTTAAAATTTGGAACGGGCATTGATTATGTCATAAATAAGAAAAGCTAATGGGTCCTAACTCGATTATTCAATTCTATGTGCAAAAGAATTAGCCTCCAAATTTTACGTACGGAATCCAATTTTCTCACATAGAAACTTGAAATTTGGCACGAGCATTGATTATGTCATAAATAGGAAAAGCTAATGGGTCCCAACTCGATTATTCAATTCTATGTGCAAAAGAATTAGCCTCCAAATTTTACGCACGGAATCCAATTTTCTCACATAGAAATTTGAAATTTGGCACGAGCATTGATTATGTCATAAATAGGAAAAGCTAATGGGTCCCAACTCGATTATTCAATTCTATGCGCAAAAGAATTAGCGTCCACATTTTACGTACACAATCCAATTTTCTCACATAGAAACGTAAAATTTGGCACGGGCATTGAATATGTTCTAAATAGGAAAAACTAATGGGTCCCAACTCGATTATTCAATTCTATGCGCAAAAGAATTAGCGTCAAAATTTAACGTACGGAATGTATTTTTCTCACTTTCCAGTGTCATAGAAACGTGAAATTTGGCACGAGCATTGATTATGTCATAAATAGGAAAAGCTAATGGGTCCAACTCGATTATTCAATTCTATGCGCAAAAGAATTAGCGTCCAAATTTTACGTACAGAATCCAATTTTCTCACATAGAAACTTAAAATTTGGCACGGGCATTGTATATGTTCAAAATAGGAAAAACTAAAGGGTCTCAACTCGATTATTCAATTCTATGTGCAAAAGAATTAGCGTCCAAATTTTACGTACGGAATCCAATTTTCTCACATAGAAACTTTAAATTTGGCACGAGCATTGATTATGTCATAAATAGGAAAAGCTAATGGGGCCCAACTCCGTTATTTAATTCTAGGCACTAAAGAATTAGCGTCCAAGTTTTACGTACGGAATGTAATTTTCTCACATAGAAACTTAAAATTTGGCACGGGCATTGATTATGTTATAAATAGGAAAAGCTAATGGGTCCCAACTCGATTTTTCAATTCTATGTGCAAAAGAATTAGCCTCCAAATTTTATGTACGGAATCCAATTTTCTCACATAGAAACTTGAAATTTAGCACGAGCATTGATTATGTCATAAATAGGAAAAGCTAATGGGTCCCAACTCCGGTATTTAATTCTATGCGCAAAAGAATTAGCGTCCAAATGTTATGTACGGAATGTAATTTTCTCACATAGAAACTTAAAATTTGGAAGGGGAATTGATTATGTCATAAATAAGAAAAGCTAATGGGTCCTAACTCGATTATTCAATTCTATGTGCAAAAGAATTAGCCTCCAAATTTTACGTACGGAATCCAATTTTCTCACATAGAAACTTGAAATTTGGCACGAGCATTGATTATGTCATAAATAGGAAAAGCTAATGGGTCCCAACTCGATTATTCAATTCTATGTGCAAAAGAATTAGCCTCCAAATTTTACGCACGGAATCCAATTTTCTCACATAGAAATTTGAAATTTGGCACGAGCATTGATTATGTCATAAATAGGAAAAGCTAATGGGTCCCAACTCGATTATTCAATTCTATGCGCAAAAGAATTAGCATCAAAATTTAACGTACGGAATGTATTTTTCTCACTTTCCAGTGTCATAGAAACGTGAAATTTGGCACGAGCATTGATTATGTCATAAATAGGAATAGCTAATGGGTCCCAACTCGATTTTTCAACTCTATGTGCAAAAGAATTAGCCTCCGAATTTTACGTACGGAATCCAATTTTCTCACATAGAAACTTAAAATTTGGCACGGGTATTGTATATGTTCAAAATAGGAAAAACTAATGGGTCTCAACTCGATTATTCAATTCTATGCGCAAAAGAATTAGCATCAAAATTTTCCGTACGGAATGTATTTTTCTCACTTTCCAGTGTCATAGAAACGTGAAATTTGGCACGAGCATTGATTATGTCATAAATAGGAAAAGCTAATGGGTCCTAACTCGATTATTCAATTCTATGTGCAAAAGAATTAGCGTCCAAGTTTTACGTATGGAATGTAATTTTCTCACATAGAAACTTAAAATTTGGCACGGGCATTGATTATGTCATAAATAGGAAAAGCTAATGGGTCCTAACTCGATTATTCAATTCTATGTGCAAAAGAATTAGCGTCAAAATTTTACTTATGGAATGTATTTTTCTCACTTTCCAGTGTCATAGAAACGTGAAATTTGGCACGAGCATTGATTATGTCATAAATAGGAAAAGCTAATGGGTCCTAACTCGATTATTCAATTCTATGTGCAAAAGAATTAGCGTCCAAGTTTTACGTATGGAATGTAATTTTCTCACATAGAAACTTAAAATTTGGCACGGGCATTGATTATGTCATAAATAGGAAAAGCTAATGGGTCCTAACTAGATTATTCAATTCTATGTGCAAAAGAAATAGCGTCTAAATTTTACATACAGAATCCAATTTTCTCACATAGAAACTTGAAATTTAGCACGAGCATTGATTATGTCATAAATAGGAAAAGCTAATGGGTCCCAACTCCGTTATTTAATTCTATGCGCAAAAGAATTAGCGTCCAAATGTTATGTACGGAATGTAATTTTCTCACATAGAAACTTAAAATTTGGAACGGGCATTGATTATGTCATAAATAAGAAAAGCTAATGGGTCCTAACTCGATTATTCAATTCTATGTGCAAAAGAATTAGCCTCCAAATTTTACGTACGGAATCCAATTTTCTCACATAGAAACTTGAAATTTGGCACGAGCATTGATTATGTCATAAATAGGAAAAGCTAATGGGTCCCAACTCGATTATTCAATTCTATGTGCAAAAGAATTACCCTCCAAATTTTACGCACGGAATCCAATTTTCTCACATAGAAATTTGAAATTTGGCACGAGCATTGATTATGTCATAAATAGGAAAAGCTAATGGGTCCCAACTCGATTATTCAATTCTATGCGCAAAAGAATTAGCGTCCACATTTTACGTACACAATCCAATTTTCTCACATAGAAACGTAAAATTTGGCACGGGCATTGAATATGTTCTAAATAGGAAAAACTAATGGGTCCCAACTCGATTATTCAATTCTATGCGCAAAAGAATTAGCGTCAAAATTTAACGTACGGAATGTATTTTTCTCACTTTCCAGTGTCATAGAAACGTGAAATTTGGCACGAGCATTGATTATGTCATAAATAGGAAAAGCTAATGGGTCCAACTCGATTATTCAATTCTATGCGCAAAAGAATTAGCGTCCAAATTTTACGTACAGAATCCAATTTTCTCACATAGAAACTTAAAATTTGGCACGGGCATTGTATATGTTCAAAATAGGAAAAACTAAAGGGTCTCAACTCGATTATTCAATTCTATGTGCAAAAGAATTAGCGTCCAAATTTTACGTACGGAATCCAATTTTCTCACATAGAAACTTTAAATTTGGCACGAGCATTGATTATGTCATAAATAGGAAAAGCTAATGGGTCCCAACTCCGTTATTTAATTCTAGGCACTAAAGAATTAGCGTCCAAGTTTTACGTACGGAATGTAATTTTCTCACATAGAAACTTAAAATTTGGCACGGGCATTGATTATGTTATAAATAGGAAAAGCTAATGGGTCCCAACTCGATTTTTCAATTCTATGTGCAAAAGAATTAGCCTCCAAATTTTATGTACGGAATCCAATTTTCTCACATAGAAACTTGAAATTTAGCACGAGCATTGATTATGTCATAAATAGGAAAAGCTAATGGGTCCCAACTCCGGTATTTAATTCTATGCGCAAAAGAATTAGCGTCCAAATGTTATGTACGGAATGTAATTTTCTCACATAGAAACTTAAAATTTGGAACGGGCATTGATTATGTCATAAATAAGAAAAGCTAATGGGTCCTAACTCGATTATTTAATTCTATGTGCAAAAGAATTAGCCTCCAAATTTTACGTACGGAATCCAATTTTCTCACATAGAAACTTGAAATTTGGCACGAGCATTGATTATGTCATAAATAGGAAAAGCTAATGGGTCCCAACTCGATTATTCAATTCTATGTGCAAAAGAATTAGCCTCCAAATTTTACGCACGGAATCCAATTTTCTCACATAGAAACTTGAAATTTGGCACGAGCATTGATTATGTCATAAATAGGAAAAGCTAATGGGTCCCAACTCGATTATTCAATTCTATGCGCAAAAGAATTAGCATCAAAATTTAACGTACGGAATGTATTTTTCTCACTTTCCAGTGTCATAGAAACGTGAAATTTGGCACGAGCATTGATTATGTCATAAATAGGAAAAGCTAATGGGTCCCAACTCGATTTTTCAACTCTATGTGCAAAAGAATTAGCCTCCGAATTTTACGTACGGAATCCAATTTTCTCACATAGAAACTTAAAATTTGGCACGGGTATTGTATATGTTCAAAATAGGAAAAAC
The DNA here is from genome assembly GCF_035609145.1 of Eleutherodactylus coqui. Classification (NCBI taxonomy): domain Eukaryota; kingdom Metazoa; phylum Chordata; class Amphibia; order Anura; family Eleutherodactylidae; genus Eleutherodactylus; species Eleutherodactylus coqui. The sequence continues at coordinate 1,473,574 of NW_027101866.1, read as the reverse complement.
TAATGGGTCTCAACTCGATTATTCAATTCTTTGCGCAAAAGAATTAGCATCAAAATTTTCCGTACGGAATGTATTTTTCTCACTTTCCAGTGTCATAGAAACGTGAAATTTGGCACGAGCATTGATTATGTCATAAATAGGAAAAGCTAATGGGTCCTAACTCGATTATTCAATTCTATGTGCAAAAGAATTAGCGTCCAAGTTTTACGTATGGAATGTAATTTTCTCACATAGAAACTTAAAATTTGGCACGGGCATTGATTATGTCATAAATAGGAAAAGCTAATGGGTCCTAACTCGATTATTCAATTCTATGTGCAAAAGAATTAGCGTCAAAATTTTACTTATGGAATGTATTTTTCTCACTTTCCAGTGTCATAGAAACGTGAAATTTGGCACGAGCATTGATTATGTCATAAATAGGAAAAGCTAATGGGTCCCAACTCGATTATTCAATTCTATGTGCAAAAGAATTAGCGTCAAAATTTTACGTATGGAATGTATTTTTCTCACTTTCCAGTGTCATAGAAACGTGAAATTTTTGGCACGAGCATTGATTATGTCATAAATAGGAAAAGCTAATGCGTCCCAACTCGATTATTCAATTCTATGTGCAAAAGAATTAGCCTCCAAATTTTATGTACGGAATCCAATTTTCTCACATAGAAACTTAAAATTTGGCACGGGCATTGTATATGTTCAAAATAGGAAAAACTAAAGGGTCTCAACTCGATTATTCAATTCTATGTGCAAAAGAATTAGCGTCCAAATTTTACGTACGGAATCCAATTTTCTCACATAGAAACTTTAAATTTGGCACGAGCATTGATTATGTCATAAATAGGAAAAGCTAATGGGTCCCAACTCCGTTATTTAATTCTAGGCACTAAAGAATTAGCGTCCAAGTTTTACGTACGGAATGTAATTTTCTCACATAGAAACTTAAAATTTGGCACGGGCATTGATTATGTTATAAATAGGAAAAGCTAATGGGTCCCAACTCGATTTTTCAATTCTATGTGCAAAAGAATTAGCCTCCAAATTTTATGTACGGAATCCAATTTTCTCACATAGAAACTTGAAATTTAGCACGAGCATTGATTATGTCATAAATAGGAAAAGCTAATGGGTCCCAACTCCGGTATTTAATTCTATGCGCAAAAGAATTAGCGTCCAAATGTTATGTACGGAATGTAATTTTCTCACATAGAAACTTAAAATTTGGAACGGGCATTGATTATGTCATAAATAAGAAAAGCTAATGGGTCCTAACTCGATTATTTAATTCTATGTGCAAAAGAATTAGCCTCCAAATTTTACGTACGGAATCCAATTTTCTCACATAGAAACTTGAAATTTGGCACGAGCATTGATTATGTCATAAATAGGAAAAGCTAATGGGTCCCAACTCGATTATTCAATTCTATGTGCAAAAGAATTAGCCTCCAAATTTTACGCACGGAATCCAATTTTCTCACATAGAAACTTGAAATTTGGCACGAGCATTGATTATGTCATAAATAGGAAAAGCTAATGGGTCCCAACTCGATTATTCAATTCTATGCGCAAAAGAATTAGCATCAAAATTTAACGTACGGAATGTATTTTTCTCACTTTCCAGTGTCATAGAAACGTGAAATTTGGCACGAGCATTGATTATGTCATAAATAGGAAAAGCTAATGGGTCCCAACTCGATTTTTCAACTCTATGTGCAAAAGAATTAGCCTCCGAATTTTACGTACGGAATCCAATTTTCTCACATAGAAACTTAAAATTTGGCACGGGTATTGTATATGTTCAAAATAGGAAAAACTAATGGGTCTCAACTCGATTATTCAATTCTTTGCGCAAAAGAATTAGCATCAAAATTTTCCGTACGGAATGTATTTTTCTCACTTTCCAGTGTCATAGAAACGTGAAATTTGGCACGAGCATTGATTATGTCATAAATAGGAAAAGCTAATGGGTCCTAACTCGATTATTCAATTCTATGTGCAAAAGAATTAGCGTCCAAGTTTTACGTATGGAATGTAATTTTCTCACATAGAAACTTAAAATTTGGCACGGGCATTGATTATGTCATAAATAGGAAAAGCTAATGGGTCCTAACTCGATTATTCAATTCTATGTGCAAAAGAATTAGCGTCAAAATTTTACTTATGGAATGTATTTTTCTCACTTTCCAGTGTCATAGAAACGTGAAATTTGGCACGAGCATTGATTATGTCATAAATAGGAAAAGCTAATGGGTCCCAACTCGATTATTCAATTCTATGTGCAAAAGAATTAGCGTCAAAATTTTACGTATGGAATGTATTTTTCTCACTTTCCAGTGTCATAGAAACGTGAAATTTTTGGCACGAGCATTGATTATGTCATAAATAGGAAAAGCTAATGCGTCCCAACTCGATTATTCAATTCTATGTGCAAAAGAATTAGCCTCCAAATTTTATGTACGGAATCCAATTTTCTCACATAGAAACTTGAAATTTGGCACCGGCATTGATTATGTCATAAATAGGAAAAGCTAAAGGGTCCCAACTCCGTTATTTAATTCTAGGCACAAAAGAATTAGCGTCCAAGTTTTACGTATTGAATGTAATTTTCTCACATAGAAACTTAAAATTTGGCACGGGCATTGATTATGTCATAAATAGGAAAAGCTAATGGGTCCTAACTAGATTATTCAATTATATGTGCAAAAGAAATAGCGTCTAAATTTTACATACAGAATCCAGTTTTCTCACATAGAAACTGGAAATTTGGCACGAGCATTGATTATGTCATAAATAGGAAAAGCTAATGGGTCCCAACTCCGTTATTTAATTCTATGCGCAAAAGAATTAGCGTCCAAATGTTACGTACGGAATGTAATTTTCTCACATAGAAACTTAAAATTTGGCACGGGCATTGATTATGTCATAAATAAGAAAAGCTAATGGGTCCTAACTCGATTATTCAATTCTATGTGCAAAAGAATTAGCGTCCAAATTTTACGTACGGAATCCAATTTTCTCACGTAGAAACTTGAAATTTGGCACGAGCATTGATTATGTCATAAATAGGAAAAGCTAATGGGTCCCAACTCGATTATTCAATTCTATGTGCAAAAGAATTAGCCTCCAAATTTTACGTACGGAATCCAATTTTCTCACATAGAAACTTGAAATTTGGCACGAGCATTGATTATGTCATAAATAGGAAAAGCTAATGGGTCTCAACTCGATTATTCAATTCTATGCGCAAAAGAATTAGCATCAAAATTTAACGTACGGAATGTATTTTTCTCACTTTCCAGTGTCATAGAGACGTGAAATTTGGCACGAGCATTGATTATGTCATAAATAGGAAAAGCTAATGGGTCCCAACTCGATTTTTCAACTCTATGTGCAAAAGAATTAGCCTCCGAATTTTATGTACGGAATCCAATTTTCTCACATAGAAACTTAAAATTTGGCACGGGTATTGTATATGTTCAAAATAGGAAAAACTAATGGGTCTCAACTCGATTATTCAATTCTATGCGCAAAAGAATTAGCATCAAAATTTTCCGTACGGAATGTATTTTTCTCACTTTCCAGTGTCATAGAAACGTGAAATTTGGCACGAGCATTGATTATGTCATAAATAGGAAAAGCTAATGGGTCCTAACTCGATTATTCAATTCTATGTGCAAAAGAATTAGCGTCCAAGTTTTACGTATGGAATGTAATTTTCTCACATAGAAACTTAAAATTTGGCACGGGCATTGATTATGTCATAAATAGGAAAAGCTAATGGGTCCTAACTCGATTATTCAATTCTATGTGCAAAAGAATTAGCGTCAAAATTTTACTTATGGAATGTATTTTTCTCACTTTCCAGTGTCATAGAAACGTGAAATTTGGCACGAGCATTGATTATGTCATAAATAGGAAAAGCTAATGGGTCCTAACTCGATTATTCAATTCTATGTGCAAAAGAATTAGCGTCCAAGTTTTACGTATGGAATGTAATTTTCTCACATAGAAACTTAAAATTTGGCACGGGCATTGATTATGTCATAAATAGGAAAAGCTAATGGGTCCTAACTCGATTATTCAATTCTATGTGCAAAAGAAATAGCGTCTAAATTTTACATACAGAATCCAATTTTCTCACATAGAAACTTGAAATTTAGCACGAGCATTGATTATGTCATAAACAGGAAAAGCTAATGGGTCCCAACTCCGGTATTTAATTCTATGCGCAAAAGAATTAGCGTCCAAATGTTATGTACGGAATGTAATTTTCTCACATAGAAACTTAAAATTTGGAACGGGCATTGATTATGTCATAAATAAGAAAAGCTAATGGGTCCTAACTCGATTATTCAATTCTATGTGCAAAAGAATTAGACTCCAAATTTTACGTACGGAATCCAATTTTCTCACATAGAAACTTGAAATTTGGCACGAGCATTGATTATGTCATAAATAGGAAAAGCTAATGGGTCCCAACTCGATTATTCAATTCTATGTGCAAAAGAATTAGCCTCCAAATTTTACGCACGGAATCCAATTTTCTCACATAGAAATTTGAAATTTGGCACGAGCATTGATTATGTCATAAATAGGAAAAGCTAATGGGTCCCAACTCGATTATTCAATTCTATGCGCAAAAGAATTAGCGTCCACATTTTACGTACACAATCCAATTTTCTCACATAGAAACGTAAAATTTGGCACGGGCATTGAATATGTTCTAAATAGGAAAAACTAATGGGTCCCAACTCGATTATTCAATTCTATGCGCAAAAGAATTAGCGTCAAAATTTAACGTACGGAATGTATTTTTCTCACTTTCCAGTGTCATAGAAACGTGAAATTTGGCACGAGCATTGATTATGTCATAAATAGGAAAAGCTAATGGGTCCAACTCGATTATTCAATTCTATGCGCAAAAGAATTAGCGTCCAAATTTTACGTACAGAATCCAATTTTCTCACATAGAAACTTAAAATTTGGCACGGGCATTGTATATGTTCAAAATAGGAAAAACTAAAGGGTCTCAACTCGATTATTCAATTCTATGTGCAAAAGAATTAGCGTCCAAATTTTACGTACGGAATCCAATTTTCTCACATAGAAACTTTAAATTTGGCACGAGCATTGATTATGTCATAAATAGGAAAAGCTAATGGGGCCCAACTCCGTTATTTAATTCTAGGCACTAAAGAATTAGCGTCCAAGTTTTACGTACGGAATGTAATTTTCTCACATAGAAACTTAAAATTTGGCACGGGCATTGATTATGTTATAAATAGGAAAAGCTAATGGGTCCCAACTCGATTTTTCAATTCTATGTGCAAAAGAATTAGCCTCCAAATTTTATGTACGGAATCCAATTTTCTCACATAGAAACTTGAAATTTAGCACGAGCATTGATTATGTCATAAATAGGAAAAGCTAATGGGTCCCAACTCCGGTATTTAATTCTATGCGCAAAAGAATTAGCGTCCAAATGTTATGTACGGAATGTAATTTTCTCACATAGAAACTTAAAATTTGGAAGGGGAATTGATTATGTCATAAATAAGAAAAGCTAATGGGTCCTAACTCGATTATTCAATTCTATGTGCAAAAGAATTAGCCTCCAAATTTTACGTACGGAATCCAATTTTCTCACATAGAAACTTGAAATTTGGCACGAGCATTGATTATGTCATAAATAGGAAAAGCTAATGGGTCCCAACTCGATTATTCAATTCTATGTGCAAAAGAATTAGCCTCCAAATTTTACGCACGGAATCCAATTTTCTCACATAGAAATTTGAAATTTGGCACGAGCATTGATTATGTCATAAATAGGAAAAGCTAATGGGTCCCAACTCGATTATTCAATTCTATGCGCAAAAGAATTAGCATCAAAATTTAACGTACGGAATGTATTTTTCTCACTTTCCAGTGTCATAGAAACGTGAAATTTGGCACGAGCATTGATTATGTCATAAATAGGAAAAGCTAATGGGTCCCAACTCGATTTTTCAACTCTATGTGCAAAAGAATTAGCCTCCGAATTTTACGTACGGAATCCAATTTTCTCACATAGAAACTTAAAATTTGGCACGGGTATTGTATATGTTCAAAATAGGAAAAACTAATGGGTCTCAACTCGATTATTCAATTCTATGCGCAAAAGAATTAGCATCAAAATTTTCCGTACGGAATGTATTTTTCTCACTTTCCAGTGTCATAGAAACGTGAAATTTGGCACGAGCATTGATTATGTCATAAATAGGAAAAGCTAATGGGTCCTAACTCGATTATTCAATTCTATGTGCAAAAGAATTAGCGTCCAAGTTTTACGTATGGAATGTAATTTTCTCACATAGAAACTTAAAATTTGGCACGGGCATTGATTATGTCATAAATAGGAAAACCTAATGGGTCCTAACTTGATTATTCAATTCTATGTGCAAAAGAATTAGCGTCAAAATTTTACTTATGGAATGTATTTTTCTCACTTTCCAGTGTCATAGAAACGTGAAATTTGGCACGAGCATTGATTATGTCATAAATAGGAAAAGCTAATGGGTCCTAACTCGATTATTCAATTCTATGTGCAAAAGAATTAGCGTCCAAGTTTTACGTATGGAATGTAATTTTCTCACATAGAAACTTAAAATTTGGAACGGGCATTGATTATGTCATAAATAAGAAAAGCTAATGGGTCCTAACTCGATTATTCAATTCTATGTGCAAAAGAATTAGCCTCCAAATTTTACGTACGGAATCCAATTTTCTCACATAGAAACTTGAAATTTGGCACGAGCATTGATTATGTCATAAATAGGAAAAGCTAATGGGTCCCAACTCGATTATTCAATTCTATGTGCAAAAGAATTAGCCTCCAAATTTTACGCACGGAATCCAATTTTCTCACATAGAAATTTGAAATTTGGCACGAGCATTGATTATGTCATAAATAGGAAAAGCTAATGGGTCCCAACTCGATTATTCAATTCTATGCGCAAAAGAATTAGCGTCCACATTTTACGTACACAATCCAATTTTCTCACATAGAAACGTAAAATTTGGCACGGGCATTGAATATGTTCTAAATAGGAAAAACTAATGGGTCCCAACTCGATTATTCAATTCTATGCGCAAAAGAATTAGCGTCAAAATTTAACGTACGGAATGTATTTTTCTCACTTTCCAGTGTCATAGAAACGTGAAATTTGGCACGAGCATTGATTATGTCATAAATAGGAAAAGCTAATGGGTCCAACTCGATTATTCAATTCTATGCGCAAAAGAATTAGCGTCCAAATTTTACGTACAGAATCCAATTTTCTCACATAGAAACTTAAAATTTGGCACGGGCATTGTATATGTTCAAAATAGGAAAAACTAAAGGGTCTCAACTCGATTATTCAATTCTATGTGCAAAAGAATTAGCGTCCAAATTTTACGTACGGAATCCAATTTTCTCACATAGAAACTTTAAATTTGGCACGAGCATTGATTATGTCATAAATAGGAAAAGCTAATGGGGCCCAACTCCGTTATTTAATTCTAGGCACTAAAGAATTAGCGTCCAAGTTTTACGTACGGAATGTAATTTTCTCACATAGAAACTTAAAATTTGGCACGGGCATTGATTATGTTATAAATAGGAAAAGCTAATGGGTCCCAACTCGATTTTTCAATTCTATGTGCAAAAGAATTAGCCTCCAAATTTTATGTACGGAATCCAATTTTCTCACATAGAAACTTGAAATTTAGCACGAGCATTGATTATGTCATAAATAGGAAAAGCTAATGGGTCCCAACTCCGGTATTTAATTCTATGCGCAAAAGAATTAGCGTCCAAATGTTATGTACGGAATGTAATTTTCTCACATAGAAACTTAAAATTTGGAAGGGGAATTGATTATGTCATAAATAAGAAAAGCTAATGGGTCCTAACTCGATTATTCAATTCTATGTGCAAAAGAATTAGCCTCCAAATTTTACGTACGGAATCCAATTTTCTCACATAGAAACTTGAAATTTGGCACGAGCATTGATTATGTCATAAATAGGAAAAGCTAATGGGTCCCAACTCGATTATTCAATTCTATGTGCAAAAGAATTAGCCTCCAAATTTTACGCACGGAATCCAATTTTCTCACATAGAAATTTGAAATTTGGCACGAGCATTGATTATGTCATAAATAGGAAAAGCTAATGGGTCCCAACTCGATTATTCAATTCTATGCGCAAAAGAATTAGCATCAAAATTTAACGTACGGAATGTATTTTTCTCACTTTCCAGTGTCATAGAAACGTGAAATTTGGCACGAGCATTGATTATGTCATAAATAGGAAAAGCTAATGGGTCCCAACTCGATTTTTCAACTCTATGTGCAAAAGAATTAGCCTCCGAATTTTACGTACGGAATCCAATTTTCTCACATAGAAACTTAAAATTTGGCACGGGTATTGTATATGTTCAAAATAGGAAAAACTAATGGGTCTCAACTCGATTATTCAATTCTATGCGCAAAAGAATTAGCATCAAAATTTTCCGTACGGAATGTATTTTTCTCACTTTCCAGTGTCATAGAAACGTGAAATTTGGCACGAGCATTGATTATGTCATAAATAGGAAAAGCTAATGGGTCCTAACTCGATTATTCAATTCTATGTGCAAAAGAATTAGCGTCCAAGTTTTACGTATGGAATGTAATTTTCTCACATAGAAACTTAAAATTTGGCACGGGCATTGATTATGTCATAAATAGGAAAACGTAATGGGTCCTAACTTGATTATTCAATTCTATGTGCAAAAGAATTAGCGTCAAAATTTTACTTATGGAATGTATTTTTCTCACTTTCCAGTGTCATAGAAACGTGAAATTTGGCACGAGCATTGATTATGTCATAAATAGGAAAAGCTAATGGGTCCTAACTCGATTATTCAATTCTATGTGCAAAAGAATTAGCGTCCAAGTTTTACGTATGGAATGTAATTTTCTCACATAGAAACTTAAAATTTGGCACGGGCATTGATTATGTCATAAATAGGAAAAGCTAATGGGTCCTAACTAGATTATTCAATTCTATGTGCAAAAGAAATAGCGTCTAAATTTTACATACAGAATCCAATTTTCTCACATAGAAACTTGAAATTTAGCACGAGCATTGATTATGTCATAAATAGGAAAAGCTAATGGGTCCCAACTCCGTTATTTAATTCTATGCGCAAAAGAATTAGCGTCCAAATGTTATGTACGGAATGTAATTTTCTCACATAGAAACTTAAAATTTGGAACGGGCATTGATTATGTCATAAATAAGAAAAGCTAATGGGTCCTAACTCGATTATTCAATTCTATGTGCAAAAGAATTAGCCTCCAAATTTTACGTACGGAATCCAATTTTCTCACATAGAAACTTGAAATTTGGCACGAGCATTGATTATGTCATAAATAGGAAAAGCTAATGGGTCCCAACTCGATTATTCAATTCTATGTGCAAAAGAATTAGCCTCCAAATTTTACGCACGGAATCCAATTTTCTCACATAGAAATTTGAAATTTGGCACGAGCATTGATTATGTCATAAATAGGAAAAGCTAATGGGTCCCAACTCGATTATTCAATTCTATGCGCAAAAGAATTAGCGTCCACATTTTACGTACACAATCCAATTTTCTCACATAGAAACGTAAAATTTGGCACGGGCATTGAATATGTTCTAAATAGGAAAAACTAATGGGTCCCAACTCGATTATTCAATTCTATGCGCAAAAGAATTAGCGTCAAAATTTAACGTACGGAATGTATTTTTCTCACTTTCCAGTGTCATAGAAACGTGAAATTTGGCACGAGCATTGATTATGTCATAAATAGGAAAAGCTAATGGGTCCAACTCGATTATTCAATTCTATGCGCAAAAGAATTAGCGTCCAAATTTTACGTACAGAATCCAATTTTCTCACATAGAAACTTAAAATTTGGCACGGGCATTGTATATGTTCAAAATAGGAAAAACTAAAGGGTCTCAACTCGATTATTCAATTCTATGTGCAAAAGAATTAGCGTCCAAATTTTACGTACGGAATCCAATTTTCTCACATAGAAACTTGAAATTTGGCGCGAGCATTGATTATGTCATAAATAGGAAAAGCTAATGGGTCCCAACTCCGTTATTTAATTCTAGGCACTAAAGAATTAGCGTCCAAGTTTTACGTACGGAATGTAATTTTCTCACATAGAAACTTAAAATTTGGCACGGGCATTGATTATGTCATAAATAGGAAAAGCTAAAGGGTCCCAACTCCGTTATTTAATTCTAGGCACAAAAGAATTAGCGTCCAAGTTTTATGTATGGAATGTAATTTTCTCACATAGAAACTTAAAATTTGGCACGGGCATTGATTATGTCATAAATAGGAAAAGCTAATGGGTCCTAACTAGATTATTCAATTCTATGTGCAAAAGAAATAGCGTCTAAATTTTACATACAGAATCCAATTTTCTCACATAGAAACTTGAAATTTGGCACGGGCATTGATTATGTCATAAATAGGAAAAGCTAATGGGTCCCAACTCCGTTATTTAATTCTAGGCACTAAAGAATTAGCGTCCAAGTTTTACGTACGGAATGTAATTTTCTCACATAGAAACTTAAAATTTGGCATGGGCATTGATTATGTCATAAATAGGAAAAGCTAATGGGTCCCAACTCGATTTTTCAATTCTATGTGCAAAAGAATTAGCCTCCAAATTTTATGTACGGAATCCAATTTTCTCACATAGAAACTTGAAATTTGGCACGAGCATTGATTATGTCATAAATAGGAAAAGCTAAAGGGTCCCAACTCTGATATTTAATTCTAGGCACAAAAGAATTAGCGTCCAAGTTTTACGTATGGAATGTAATTTTCTCACATAGAAACTTAAAATTTGGCACGAGCATTGATTATGTCATAAATAGGAAAAGCTAATGGGTCCCAACTCGATTTTTCAACTCTATGTGCAAAAGAATTAGCCTCCAAATTTTACGTACGGAATCCAATTTTCTCACATAGAAACTTGAAATTTGGCACGAGCATTGATTATGTCATAAATAGGAAAAGCTAATGGGTCCCAACTCGATTTTTCAACTCTATGTGCAAAAGAATTAGCGTCCAAATTTTACGTACGGAATCCAATTTTCTCACATAGAAACTTGAAATTTGGCACGAGCATTGATTATGTCATAAATAGGAAAAGCTAATGGGTCCCAACTCGATTATTCAATTCTATGCGCAAAAGAATTAGCGTCCAAATTTTACGTACAGAATCCAATTTTCTCACATAGAAACTTAAAATTTGGCACGGGCATTGTATATGTTCAAAATAGGAAAAACTAATGGGTCTCAACTCGATTATTCAATTCTATGCGCAAAAGAATTAGCGTCAAAATTTTCCGTACGGAATGTATTTTTCTCACTTTCCAGTGTCATAGAAACGTGAAATTTGGCACGAGCATTGATTATGTCATAAATAGGAAAAGCTAATGGGTCCAACTCGATTATTCAATTCTATGTGCAAAAGAATTAGCCTCCAAATTTTACGTACGGAATCCAATTTTCTCACATAGAAACTTGAAATTTGGCACGAGCATTGATTATGTCATAAATAGGAAAAGCTAATAGGTCCCAACTCGATTATTCAATTCTATGCGCAAAAGAATTAGCGTCCAAATTTTACGTACACAATCCAATTTTCTCACATAGAAACTTAAAATTTGGCACGGGCATTGTATATGTTCAAAATAGGAAAAACTAATGGGTCTCAACTCGATTATTCAATTCTATGCGCAAAAGAATTAGCGTCAAAATTTTCCGTACGGAATGTATTTTTCTCACTTTCCAGTGTCATAGAAACGTGAAATTTGGCACGAGCATTGATTATGTCATAAATAGGAAAAGCTAATGGGTCCTAACTCGATTATTCAATTCTATGTGCAAAAGAATTAGCGTCAAAATTTTACGTATGGAATGTATTTTTCTCACTTTCCAGTGTCATAGAATCGTGAAATTTGGCACGAGCATTGATTATGTCATAAATAGGAAAAGCTAATGGGTCCCAACTCGATTATTCAATTCTATGTGCAAAAGAATTAGCGTCCAAATTTTACGTACGGAATCCAATTTTCTCACATAGAAACTTGAAATTTGGCACGAGCATTGATTATGTCATAAATAGGAAAAGCTAATGGGTCCCAACTCGATTATTCAATTCTATGTGCAAAAGAATTAGCCTCCAAATTTTACGCACGGAATCCAATTTTCTCACATAGAAATTTGAAATTTGGCACGAGCATTGATTATGTCATAAATAGGAAAAGCTAATGGGTCCCAACTCGATTATTCAATTCTATGCGCAAAAGAATTAGCGTCCACATTTTACGTACACAATCCAATTTTCTCACATAGAAACGTAAAATTTGGCACGGGCATTGAATATGTTCTAAATAGGAAAAACTAATGGGTCCCAACTCGATTATTCAATTCTATGCGCAAAAGAATTAGCGTCAAAATTTAACGTACGGAATGTATTTTTCTCACTTTCCAGTGTCATAGAAACGTGAAATTTGGCACGAGCATTGATTATGTCATAAATAGGAAAAGCTAATGGGTCCAACTCGATTATTCAATTCTATGCGCAAAAGAATTAGCGTCCAAATTTTACGTACAGAATCCAATTTTCTCACATAGAAACTTAAAATTTGGCACGGGCATTGTATATGTTCAAAATAGGAAAAACTAAAGGGTCTCAACTCGATTATTCAATTCTATGTGCAAAAGAATTAGCGTCCAAATTTTACGTACGGAATCCAATTTTCTCACATAGAAACTTGAAATTTGGCACGAGCATTGATTATGTCATAAATAGGAAAAGCTAATGGGTCCCAACTCCGTTATTTAATTCTAGGCACTAAAGAATTAGCGTCCAAGTTTTACGTACGGAATGTAATTTTCTCACATAGAAACTTAAAATTTGGCACGGGCATTGATTATGTCATAAATAGGAAAAGCTAAAGGGTCCCAACTCCGTTATTTAATTCTAGGCACAAAAGAATTAGCGTCCAAGTTTTATGTATGGAATGTAATTTTCTCACATAGAAACTTAAAATTTGGCACGGGCATTGATTATGTCATAAATAGGAAAAGCTAATGGGTCCTAACTAGATTATTCAATTCTATGTGCAAAAGAAATAGCGTCTAAATTTTACATACAGAATCCAATTTTCTCACATAGAAACTTGAAATTTGGCACGGGCATTGATTATGTCATAAATAGGAAAAGCTAATGGGTCCCAACTCCGTTATTTAATTCTAGGCACTAAAGAATTAGCGTCCAAGTTTCACGTACGGAATGTAATTTTCTCACATAGAAACTTAAAATTTGGCATGGGCATTGATTATGTCATAAATAGGAAAAGCTAATGGGTCCCAACTCGATTTTTCAATTCTATGTGCAAAAGAATTAGCCTCCAAATTTTATGTACGGAATCCAATTTTCTCACATAGAAACTTGAAATTTGGCACGAGCATTGATTATGTCATAAATAGGAAAAGCTAAAGGGTCCCAACTCTGATATTTAATTCTAGGCACAAAAGAATTAGCGTCCAAGTTTTACGTATGGAATGTAATTTTCTCACATAGAAACTTAAAATTTGGCACGAGCATTGATTATGTCATAAATAGGAAAAGCTAATGGGTCCCAACTCGATTTTTCAACTCTATGTGCAAAAGAATTAGCCTCCAAATTTTACGTACGGAATCCAATTTTCTCACATAGAAACTTGAAATTTGGCACGAGCATTGATTATGTCATAAATAGGAAAAGCTAATGGGTCCCAACTCGATTTTTCAACTCTATGTGCAAAAGAATTAGCGTCCAAATTTTACGTACGGAATCCAATTTTCTCACATAGAAACTTGAAATTTGGCACGAGCATTGATTATGTCATAAATAGGAAAAGCTAATGGGTCCCAACTCGATTATTCAATTCTATGCGCAAAAGAATTAGCGTCCAAATTTTACGTACAGAATCCAATTTTCTCACATAGAAACTTAAAATTTGGCACGGGCATTGTATATGTTCAAAATAGGAAAAACTAATGGGTCTCAACTCGATTATTCAATTCTATGCGCAAAAGAATTAGCGTCAAAATTTTCCGTACGGAATGTATTTTTCTCACTTTCCAGTGTCATAGAAACGTGAAATTTGGCACGAGCATTGATTATGTCATAAATAGGAAAAGCTAATGGGTCCAACTCGATTATTCAATTCTATGTGCAAAAGAATTAGCCTCCAAATTTTACGTACGGAATCCAATTTTCTCACATAGAAACTTGAAATTTGGCACGAGCATTGATTATGTCATAAATAGGAAAAGCTAATAGGTCCCAACTCGATTATTCAATTCTATGCGCAAAAGAATTAGCGTCCAAATTTTACGTACACAATCCAATTTTCTCACATAGAAACTTAAAATTTGGCACGGGCATTGTATATGTTCAAAATAGGAAAAACTAATGGGTCTCAACTCGATTATTCAATTCTATGCGCAAAAGAATTAGCGTCAAAATTTTCCGTACGGAATGTATTTTTCTCACTTTCCAGTGTCATAGAAACGTGAAATTTGGCACGAGCATTGATTATGTCATAAATAGGAAAAGCTAATGGGTCCTAACTCGATTATTCAATTCTATGTGCAAAAGAATTAGCGTCAAAATTTTACGTATGGAATGTATTTTTCTCACTTTCCAGTGTCATAGAATCGTGAAATTTGGCACGAGCATTGATTATGTCATAAATAGGAAAAGCTAATGGGTCCCAACTCGATTATTCAATTCTATGTGCAAAAGAATTAGCGTCCAAATTTTACGTACGGAATCCAATTTTCTCACATAGAAACTTGAAATTTGGCACGAGCATTGATTATGTCATAAATAGGAAAAGCTAATGGGTCCCAACTCCGTTATTTAATTCTAGGCACTAAAGAATTAGCGTCCAAGTTTTACGTACGGAATGTAATTTTCTCACATAGAAACTTAAAATTTGGCACGGGCATTGATTATGTCATAAATAGGAAAAGCTAAAGGGTCCCAACTCCGTTATTTAATTCTAGGCACAAAAGAATTAGCGTCCAAGTTTTATGTATGGAATGTAATTTTCTCACATAGAAACTTAAAATTTGGCACGGGCATTGATTATGTCATAAATAAGAAAAGCTAATGGGTCCCAACTCGATTTTTCAACTCTATGTGCAAAAGAATTAGCCTCCAAATTTTACGTACGGAATCCAATTTTCTCACATAGAAACTTGAAATTTGGCACGAGCATTGATTATGTCATAAATAGGAAAAGCTAATGGGTCCCAACTCGATTATTCAATTCTATGCGCAAAAGAATTAGCGTCCAAATTTTACGTACAGAATCCAATTTTCTCACATAGAAACTTAAAATTTGGCACGGGCATTGTATATGTTCAAAATAGGAAAAACTAATGGGTCTCAACTCGATTATTCAATTCTATGCGCAAAAGAATTAGCGTCAAAATTTTCCGTACGGAATGTATTTTTCTCACTTTCCAGTGTCATAGAAACGTGAAATTTGGCACGAGCATTGATTATGTCATAAATAGGAAAAGCTAATGGGTCCCAACTCGATTATTCAATTCTATGCGCAAAAGAATTAGCGTCCAAATTTTACGTACACAATCCAATTTTCTCACATAGAAACTTAAAATTTGGCACAGGCATTGAATATGTTCTAAATAGGAAAAACTAATGGGTCACAACTCGATTATTCAATTCTATGCGCAAAAGAATTAGCATCAAAATTTTACATACGGAATGTATTTTTTTCACTTTCCAGTGTCATAGAAACGTGAAATTTGGCACGAGCATTGATTATGTCATAAATAGGAAAAGCTAATGGGTCCAACTCGATTATTCAATTCTAGGTGCAAAAGAATTAGCCTCCAAATTTTACGTACGGAATCCAATTTTCTCACATAGAAACTTGAAATTTGGCACGAGCATTGATTATGTCATAAATAGGAAAAGCTAATGGGTCCCAACTCGATTATTCAATTCTATGCGCAAAAGAATTAGCGTCCAAATTTTACGTACACAATCCAATTTTCTCACATAGAAACTTAAAATTTGGCACGGGCATTGTATATGTTCAAAATAGGAAAAACTAATGGGTCTCAACTCGATTATTCAATTCTATGCGCAAAAGAATTAGCGTCAAAATTTTCCGTATGGAATGTATTTTTCTCACTTTCCAGTGTCATAGAAACGTGAAATTTGGCACGAGCATTGATTATGTCATAAATAGGAAAAGCTAATGGGTCCTAACTCGATTATTCAATTCTATGTGCAAAAGAATTAGCGTCAAAATTGTACGTACGGAATCCAATTTTCTCACATAGAAACTTGAAATTTGGCACGAGCATTGATTATGTCATAAATAGGAAAAGCTAATGGGTCCCAACTCCGTTATTTAATTCTAGGCACTAAAGAATTAGCGTCCAAGTTTTACGTACGGAATGTAATTTTCTCACATAGAAACTTAAAATTTGGCACGGGCATTGATTATGTCATAAATAGGAAAAGCTAATGGGTCCCAACTCGATTTTTCAATTCTATGTGCAAAAGAATTAGCCTCCAAATTTTATGTACGGAATCCAATTTTCTCACATAGAAACTTGAAATTTGGCACGGGCATTGATTATGTCATAAATAGGAAAAGCGAAAGGGTACCAACTCCGTTATTTAATTCTAGGCACAAAAGAATTAGCGTCAAAGTTTTACGTATGGAATGTAATTTTCTCACATAGAAACTTAAAATTTGGCACGGGCATTGATTATGTCATAAATAGGAAAAGCTAATGGGTCCTAACTAGATTATTCAATTCTATGTGCAAAAGAAATAGCGTCTAAATTTTACATACAGAATCCAATTTTCTCACATAGAAACTTGAAATTTGGCACGAGCATTGATTATGTCATAAATAGGAAAAGCTAATGGGTCCCAACTCCGGTATTTAATTCTATGCGCAAAAGAATTAGCGTCCAAATGTTATGTACGGAATGTAATTTTCTCACATAGAAACTTCAAATTTGGCACAAGCATTGATTATGTCATAAATAGGAAAAGCTAATGGGTCCCAACTCGATTATTCAATTCTATGCGCAAAAGAATTAGCGTCCACATTTTACGTACACAATCCAATTTTCTCACATGGAAACTTAAAATTTGGCACGGGCATCGTATATGTTCAAAATAGGAAAAACTAATGGGTCTCAACTCGATTATCCAATTCTATGCGCAAAAGAATTAGCGTCAAAATTTTCCGTACGGAATGTATTTTTCTCACTTTCCAGTGTCATAGAAACGTGAAATTTGGCACGAGCATTGATTATGTCATAAATAGGAAAAGCTAATGGGTCCTAACTCGATTATTCAATTCTATGTGCAAAAGAATTAGCGTCAAAATTTTACGTATGGAATGTATTTTTCTCACTTTCCAGTGTCATAGAAACGTGAAATTTGGCACGAGCATTGACTATGTCATAAATAGGAAAAGCTAATGGGTCCCAACTCGATTATTCAATTCTATGTGCAAAAGAATTAGCGTCCAAAGCTTACGTACGGAATCCAATTTTCTCACATAGAAACTTGAAATTTGGCACGAGCATTGATTATGTCATAAATAGGAAAAGCTAATGGGTCCCAACTCCGGTTTTTAATTCTAGGCACTAAAGAATTAGCGTCCAAGTTTTACGTACGGAATGTAATTTTCTCACATAGAAACTTAAAATTTGGCACGGGCATTGATTATGTCATAAATAGGAAAAGCTAATGGGTCCCAACTCGATTATTCAATTCTATGTGCAAAAGAATTAGCCTCCAAATTTTATGTACGGAATCCAATTTTCTCACATAGAAACTTGAAATTTGGCACGGGCATTGATTATGTCATAAATAGGAAAAGCTAAAGGGTCCCAACTCCGTTATTTAATTCTAGGCACAAAAGAATTAGCGTCCAAGTTTTATGTATGGAATGTAATTTTCTCACATAGAAACTTAAAATTTGGCACGGGCATTGATTATGTCATAAATAGGAAAAGCTAAAGGGTCCTAACTAGATTATTCAATTCTATGTGCAAAAGAAATAGCGTCTAAATTTTACATACAGAATCCATTTTTCTCACATAGAAACTTGAAATTTGGCACGGGCATTGATTATGTCATAAATAGGAAAAGCTAATGGGTCCCAACTCCGTTATTTAATTCTAGGCACTAAAGAATTAGCGTCCAAGTTTTACGTACGGAATGTAATTTTCTCACATAGAAACTTAAAATTTGGCATGGGCATTGATTATGTCATAAATAGGAAAAGCTAATGGGTCCCAACTCGATTTTTCAATTCTATGTGCAAAAGAATTAGCCTCCAAATTTTATGTACGGAATCCAATTTTCTCACATAGAAACTTGAAATTTGGCACGGGCATTGATTATGTCATAAATAGGAAAAGCTAAAGGGTCCCAACTCTGATATTTAATTCTAGGCACAAAAGAATTAGCGTCCAAGTTTTACGTATGGAATGTAATTTTCTCACATAGAAACTTAAAATTTGGCACGAGCATTGATTATGTCATAAATAGGAAAAGCTAATGGGTCCCAACTCGATTTTTAAACTCTATGTGCAAAGAATTAGCCTCCAAATTTTACGTACGGAATCCATTTTCTCACATAGAAGCTTGAAATTTGGCACGAGCATTGATTATGTCATAAATAGGAAAAGCTAATGGGTCCCAACTCGATTATTCAATTCTATGCGCAAAAGAATTAGCGTCCAAATTTTACGTACAGAATCCAATTTTCTCACATAGAAACTTAAAATTTGGCACGGGCATTGTATATGTTCAAAAAGGAAAAACTAATGGGTCACAACTCGATTATTCAATTCTATGCGCAAAAGAATTAGCATCAAAATTTTACGTACGGAATGTATTTTTCTCACTTTCCAGTGTCATAGAAACGTGAAATTTGGCACGAGCATTGATTATGTCATAAATAGGAAAAGCTAATGGGTCCAACTCGATTATTCAATTCTATGTGCAAAAGAATTAGCCTCCAAATTTTACGTACGGAATCCAATTTTCTCACATAGAAACTTGAAATTTGGCACGAGCATTGATTATGTCATAAATAGGAAAAGCTAATAGGTCCCAACTCGATTATTCAATTCTATGCGCAAAAGAATTAGTGTCCAAATTTTACGTACACAATCCAATTTTCTCACATAGAAACTTAAAATTTGGCACGGGCATTGTATATGTTCAAAATAGGAAAAACTAATGGGTCTCAACTCGATTATTCAATTCTATGCGCAAAAGAATTAGCGTCAAAATTTTCCGTACGGAATGTATTTTTCTCACTTTCCAGTGTCATAGAAACGTGAAATTTGGCACGAGCATTGATTATGTCATAAATAGGAAAAGCTAATGGGTCCTAACTCGATTATTCAATTCTATGTGCAAAAGAATTAGCGTCAAAATTTTACGTATGGAATGTATTTTTCTCACTTTCCAGTGTCATAGAATCGTGAAATTTGGCACGAGCATTGATTATGTCATAAATAGGAAAAGCTAATGGGTCCCAACTCGATTATTCAATTCTATGTGCAAAAGAATTAGCGTCCAAATTTTACGTACGGAATCCAATTTTCTCACATAGAAACTTGAAATTTGGCACGAGCATTGATTATGTCATAAATAGGAAAAGCTAATGGGTCCCAACTCCGTTATTTAATTCTAGGCACTAAAGAATTAGCGTCCAAGTTTTCCGTACGGAATGTAATTTTCTCACATAGAAACTTAAAATTTGGCATGGGCATTGATTATGTCATAAATAGGAAAAGCTAATGGGTCCCAACTCGATTTTTCAATTCTATGTGCAAAAGAATTAGCCTCCAAATTTTATGTACGGAATCCAATTTTCTCACATAGAAACTTGAAATTTGGCACGAGCATTGATTATGTCATAAATAGGAAAAGCTAAAGGGTCCCAACTCTGATATTTAATTCTAGGCACAAAAGAATTAGCGTCCAAGTTTTACGTATAGAATGTAATTTTCTCACATAGAAACTTAAAATTTGGCACGAGCATTGATTATGTCATAAATAGGAAAAGCTAATGGGTCCCAACTCGATTTTTCAACTCTATGTGCAAAAGAATTAGCCTCCAAATTTTACGTACGGAATCCAATTTTCTCACATAGAAACTTGAAATTTGGCACGAGCATTGATTATGTCATAAATAGGAAAAGCTAATGGGTCCCAACTCGATTTTTCAACTCTATGTGCAAAAGAATTAGCGTCCAAATTTTACGTATGGAATCCAATTTTCTCACATAGAAACTTGAAATTTGGCACGAGCATTGATTATGTCATAAATAGGAAAAGCTAATGGGTCCCAACTCGATTATTCAATTCTATGCGCAAAAGAATTAGCGTCCAAATTTTACGTACAGAATCCAATTTTCTCACATAGAAACTTAAAATTTGGCACGGGCATTGTATATCTTCAAAATAGGAAAAACTAATGGGTCTCAACTCGATTATTCAATTCTATGCGCAAAAGAATTAGCGTCAAAATTTTCCGTACGGAATGTATTTTTCTCACTTTCCAGTGTCATAGAAACGTGAAATTTGGCACGAGCATTGATTATGTCATAAATAGGAAAAGCTAATGGGTCCCAACTCGATTATTCAATTCTATGCGCAAAAGAATTAGCGTCCAAATTTTACGTACACAATCCAATTTTCTCACATAGAAACTTAAAATTTGGCACAGGCATTGAATATGTTCTAAATAGGAAAAACTAATGGGTCACAACTCGATTATTCAATTCTATGCGCAAAAGAATTAGCATCAAAATTTTACGTACGGAATGTATTTTTTTCACTTTCCAGTGTCATAGAAACGTGAAATTTGGCACGAGCATTGATTATGTCATAAATAGGAAAAGCTAATGGGTCCAACTCGATTATTCAATTCTATGTGCAAAAGAATTAGCCTCCAAATTTTACGTACGGAATCCAATTTTCTCACATAGAAACTTGAAATTTGGCACGAGCATTGATTATGTCATAAATAGGAAAAGCTAATGGGTCCCAACTCGATTATTCAATTCTATGCGCAAAAGAATTAGCGTCCAAATTTTACGTACACAATCCAATTTTCTCACATAGAAACTTAAAATTTGGCACGGGCATTGTATATGTTCAAAATAGGAAAAACTAATGGGTCTCAACTCGATTATTCAATTCTATGCGCAAAAGAATTAGCGTCAAAATTTTCCGTATGGAATGTGTTTTTCTCACTTTCCAGTGTCATAGAAACGTGAAATTTGGCACGAGCATTGATTATGTCATAAATAGGAAAAGCTAATGGGTCCTAACTCGATTATTCAATTCTATGTGCAAAAGAATTAGCGTCAAAATTTTATGTATGGAATGTTTTTTTCTCACTTTCCAGTGTCATAGAAACGTGAAATTTGGCACGAGCATTGATTATGTCATAAATAGGAAAAGCTAATGGGTCCCAACTCGATTATTCAATTCTATGTGCAAAAGAATTAGCGTCAAAATTTTACGTACGGAATCCAATTTTCTCACATAGAAACTTGAAATTTGGCACGAGCATTGATTATGTCATAAATAGGAAAAGCTAATGGGTCCCAACTCCGTTATTTAATTCTAGGCACTAAAGAATTAGCGTCCAAGTTTTACGTACGGAATGTAATTTTCTCACATAGAAACTTAAAATTTGGCACGGGCATTGATTATGTCATAAATAGGAAAAGCTAATGGGTCCTAACTAGATTATTCAATTCTATGTGCAAAAGAAATAGCGTCTAAATTTTACATACAGAATCCAATTTTCTCACATAGAAACTTGAAATTTGGCACGAGCATTGATTATGTCATAAATAGGAAAAGCTAATGGGTCCCAACTCCGGTATTTAATTCTATGCGCAAAAGAATTAGCGTCCAAATGTTATGTACGGAATGTAATTTTCTCACATAGAAACTTCAAATTTGGCACGAGCATTGATTATGTCATAAATAGGAAAAGCTAATGGGTCCCAACTCGATTATTCAATTCTATGCGCAAAAGAATTAGCGTCCACATTTTACGTACACAATCCAATTTTCTCACATAGAAACTTAAAATCTGGCACAGGCATTGAATATGTTCTAAATAGGAAAAACTAATGGGTCCCAACTCGATTATTCAATTCGATGCGCAAAAGAATTAGCGTCAAAATTTTACGTACGGAATGTATTTTTCTCACTTTCCAGTGTCATAGAAACGTGAAATTTGGCACGAGCATTGATTATGTCATAAATAGGAAAAGCTAATGGGTCCAACTCGATTATTCAATTCTATGTGCAAAAGAATTAGCCTCCAAATTTTACGTACGGAATCCAATTTTCTCACATAGAAACTTGAAATTTGGCACGAGCATTGATTATGTCATAAATAGGAAAAGCTAATGGGTCCCAACTCGATTATTCAATTCTATGCGCAGAAGAATTAGCGTCCAAATTTTACGTACGGAATGTATTGTTCTCACTTTCCAGCGTCATAGAAACGTGAAATTTGGCACGAGCATTAATTGTGTCATAAATAGGAAAAGCTAATTGGTCCCAACTCGATTATTCAATTCTATGTGCAAAAGAATTAGCCTCCAAATTTTATGTACGGAATCCAATTTTCTCACGTAGAAACTTGAAATTTGGCACAGGCATTGATTATGTCATAAATAGGAAAAGCTAAAGGGTCCCAACTACGTTTTTTAATTCTAGGCACAAAAGAATTAGCGTCCAAGTTTTACGTATGGAATGTAATTTTCTCACATAGAAACTTAAAATTTGGCACGGGCATTGATTATGTCATAAATAGGAAAAGCTAATGGGTCCTAACTAGATTATTCAATTCTATGTGCAAAAGAATTAGCGTCAAAATTTTCCGTACGGAATGTAATTTTCTCACTTTCCAGTGTCATAGAAACGTGAAATTTGGCACGGGCATTGATTATGTCATAAATAGGAAAAGCTAAAGGGTCCCAACTCCGTTATTTAATTCTAGGCACAAAAGAATTAGCGTCCAAGTTTTATGTATGGAATGTAATTTTCTCACATAGAAACTTAAAATTTGGCACGGGCATTGATTATGTCATAAATAGGAAAAGCTAATGGGTCCTAACTAGATTATTCAATTCTATGTGCAAAAGAAATAGCGTCTAAATTTTACATACAGAATCCAATTTTCTCACATAGAAACTTGAAATTTGGCACGGGCATTGATTATGTCATAAATAGGAAAAGCTAATGGGTCCCAACTCCGTTATTTAATTCTAGGCACTAAAGAATTAGCGTCCAAGTTTTACGTACGGAATGTAATTTTCTCACATAGAAACTTAAAATTTGGCATGGGCATTGATTATGTCATAAATAGGAAAAGCTAATGGGTCCCAACTCGATTTTTCAATTCTATGTGCAAAAGAATTAGCCTCCAAATTTTATGTACGGAATCCAATTTTCTCACATAGAAACTTGAAATTTGGCACGAGCATTGATTATGTCATAAATAGGAAAAGCTAAAGGGTCCCAACTCTGATATTTAATTCTAGGCACAAAAGAATTAGCGTCCAAGTTTTACGTATGGAATGTAATTTTCTCACATAGAAACTTAAAATTTGGCACGAGCATTGATTATGTCATAAATAGGAAAAGCTAATGGGTCCCAACTCGATTTTTCAACTCTATGTGCAAAAGAATTAGCCTCCAAATTTTACATACGGAATCCAATTTTCTCACATAGAAACTTGAAATTTGGCACGAGCATTGATTATGTCATAAATAGGAAAAGCTAATGGGTCCCAACTCGATTATTCAATTCTATGCGCAAAAGAATTAGCGTCCAAATTTTACGTACAGAATCCAATTTTCTCACATAGAAACTTAAAATTTGGCACGGGCATTGTATATGTTCAAAATAGGAAAAACTAATGGGTCTCAACTCGATTATTCAATTCTATGCGCAAAAGAATTAGCGTCAAAATTTTCCGTACGGAATGTATTTTTCTCACTTTCCAGTGTCATAGAAACGTGAAATTTGGCACGAGCATTGATTATGTCATAAATAGGAAAAGCTAATGGGTCCCAACTCGATTATTCAATTCTATGCGCAAAAGAATTAGCGTCCAAATTTTACGTACACAATCCAATTTTCTCACATAGAAACTTAAAATTTGGCACAGGCATTGAATATGTTCTAAATAGGAAAAACTAATGGGTCACAACTCGATTATTCAATTCTATGCGCAAAAGAATTAGCATGAAAATTTTACGTACGGAATGTATTTTTTTCACTTTCCAGTGTCATAGAAACGTGAAATTTGGCACGAGCATTGATTATGTCATAAATAGGAAAAGCTAATGGGTCCAACTCGATTATTCAATTCTATGTGCAAAAGAATTAGCCTCCAAATTTTACGTACGGAATCCAATTTTCTCACATAGAAACTTGAAATTTGGCACGAGCATTGATTATGTCATAAATAGGAAAAGCTAATGGGTCCCAACTCGATTATTCAATTCTATGCGCAAAAGAATTAGCGTCCAAATTTTACGTACACAATCCAATTTTCTCACATAGAAACTTAAAATTTGGCACGGGCATTGTATATGTTCAAAATAGGAAAAACTAATGGGTCTCAACTCGATTATTCAATTCTATGCGCAAAAGAATTAGCGTCAAAATTTTCCGTATGGAATGTGTTTTTCTCACTTTCCAGTGTCATAGAAACGTGAAATTTGGCACGAGCATTGATTATGTCATAAATAGGAAAAGCTAATGGGTCCTAACTCGATTATTCAATTCTATGTGCAAAAGAATTAGCGTCAAAATTTTATGTATGGAATGTTTTTTTCTCACTTTCCAGTGTCATAGAAACGTGAAATTTGGCACGAGCATTGATTATGTCATAAATAGGAAAAGCTAATGGGTCCCAACTCGATTATTCAATTCTATGTGCAAAAGAATTAGCGTCAAAATTTTACGTACGGAATCCAATTTTCTCACATAGAAACTTGAAATTTGGCACGAGCATTGATTATGTCATAAATAGGAAAAGCTAATGGGTCCCAACTCCGTTATTTAATTCTAGGCACTAAAGAATTAGCGTCCAAGTTTTACGTACGGAATGTAATTTTCTCACATAGAAACTTAAAATTTGGCACGGGCATTGATTATGTCATAAATAGGAAAAGCTAATGGGTCCTAACTAGATTATTCAATTCTATGTGCAAAAGAAATAGCGTCTAAATTTTACATACAGAATCCAATTTTCTCACATAGAAACTTGAAATTTGGCACGAGCATTGATTATGTCATAAATAGGAAAAGCTAATGGGTCCCAACTCCGGTATTTAATTCTATGCGCAAAAGAATTAGCGTCCAAATGTTATGTACGGAATGTAATTTTCTCACATAGAAACTTCAAATTTGGCACGAGCATTGATTATGTCATAAATAGGAAAAGCTAATGGGTCCCAACTCGATTATTCAATTCTATGCGCAAAAGAATTAGCGTCCACATTTTACGTACACAATCCAATTTTCTCACATAGAAACTTAAAATCTGGCACAGGCATTGAATATGTTCTAAATAGGAAAAACTAATGGGTCCCAACTCGATTATTCAATTCGATGCGCAAAAGAATTAGCGTCAAAATTTTACGTACGGAATGTATTTTTCTCACTTTCCAGTGTCATAGAAACGTGAAATTTGGCACGAGCATTGATTATGTCATAAATAGGAAAAGCTAATGGGTCCAACTCGATTATTCAATTCTATGTGCAAAAGAATTAGCCTCCAAATTTTACGTACGGAATCCAATTTTCTCACATAGAAACTTGAAATTTGGCACGAGCATTGATTATGTCATAAATAGGAAAAGCTAATGGGTCCCAACTCGATTATTCAATTCTATGCGCAGAAGAATTAGCGTCCAAATTTTACGTACGGAATGTATTGTTCTCACTTTCCAGCGTCATAGAAACGTGAAATTTGGCACGAGCATTAATTGTGTCATAAATAGGAAAAGCTAATTGGTCCCAACTCGATTATTCAATTCTATGTGCAAAAGAATTAGCCTCCAAATTTTATGTACGGAATCCAATTTTCTCACGTAGAAACTTGAAATTTGGCACAGGCATTGATTATGTCATAAATAGGAAAAGCTAAAGGGTCCCAACTACGTTTTTTAATTCTAGGCACAAAAGAATTAGCGTCCAAGTTTTACGTATGGAATGTAATTTTCTCACATAGAAACTTAAAATTTGGCACGGGCATTGATTATGTCATAAATAGGAAAAGCTAATGGGTCCTAACTAGATTATTCAATTCTATGTGCAAAAGAATTAGCGTCAAAATTTTCCGTACGGAATGTAATTTTCTCACTTTCCAGTGTCATAGAAACGTGAAATTTGGCACGGGCATTGATTATGTCATAAATAGGAAAAGCTAAAGGGTCCCAACTCCGTTATTTAATTCTAGGCACAAAAGAATTAGCGTCCAAGTTTTATGTATGGAATGTAATTTTCTCACATAGAAACTTAAAATTTGGCACGGGCATTGATTATGTCATAAATAGGAAAAGCTAATGGGTCCTAACTAGATTATTCAATTCTATGTGCAAAAGAAATAGCGTCTAAATTTTACATACAGAATCCAATTTTCTCACATAGAAACTTGAAATTTGGCACGGGCATTGATTATGTCATAAATAGGAAAAGCTAATGGGTCCCAACTCCGTTATTTAATTCTAGGCACTAAAGAATTAGCGTCCAAGTTTTACGTACGGAATGTAATTTTCTCACATAGAAACTTAAAATTTGGCATGGGCATTGATTATGTCATAAATAGGAAAAGCTAATGGGTCCCAACTCGATTTTTCAATTCTATGTGCAAAAGAATTAGCCTCCAAATTTTATGTACGGAATCCAATTTTCTCACATAGAAACTTGAAATTTGGCACGAGCATTGATTATGTCATAAATAGGAAAAGCTAAAGGGTCCCAACTCTGATATTTAATTCTAGGCACAAAAGAATTAGCGTCCAAGTTTTACGTATGGAATGTAATTTTCTCACATAGAAACTTAAAATTTGGCACGAGCATTGATTATGTCATAAATAGGAAAAGCTAATGGGTCCCAACTCGATTTTTCAACTCTATGTGCAAAAGAATTAGCCTCCAAATTTTACATACGGAATCCAATTTTCTCACATAGAAACTTGAAATTTGGCACGAGCATTGATTATGTCATAAATAGGAAAAGCTAATGGGTCCCAACTCGATTATTCAATTCTATGCGCAAAAGAATTAGCGTCCAAATTTTACGTACAGAATCCAATTTTCTCACATAGAAACTTAAAATTTGGCACGGGCATTGTATATGTTCAAAATAGGAAAAACTAATGGGTCTCAACTCGATTATTCAATTCTATGCGCAAAAGAATTAGCGTCAAAATTTTCCGTACGGAATGTATTTTTCTCACTTTCCAGTGTCATAGAAACGTGAAATTTGGCACGAGCATTGATTATGTCATAAATAGGAAAAGCTAATGGGTCCCAACTCGATTATTCAATTCTATGCGCAAAAGAATTAGCGTCCAAATTTTACGTACACAATCCAATTTTCTCACATAGAAACTTAAAATTTGGCACAGGCATTGAATATGTTCTAAATAGGAAAAACTAATGGGTCACAACTCGATTATTCAATTCTATGCGCAAAAGAATTAGCATGAAAATTTTACGTACGGAATGTATTTTTTTCACTTTCCAGTGTCATAGAAACGTGAAATTTGGCACGAGCATTGATTATGTCATAAATAGGAAAAGCTAATGGGTCCAACTCGATTATTCAATTCTATGTGCAAAAGAATTAGCCTCCAAATTTTACGTACGGAATCCAATTTTCTCACATAGAAACTTGAAATTTGGCACGAGCATTGATTATGTCATAAATAGGAAAAGCTAATGGGTCCCAACTCGATTATTCAATTCTATGCGCAAAAGAATTAGCGTCCAAATTTTACGTACACAATCCAATTTTCTCACATAGAAACTTAAAATTTGGCACGGGCATTGTATATGTTCAAAATAGGAAAAACTAATGGGTCTCAACTCGATTATTCAATTCTATGCGCAAAAGAATTAGCGTCAAAATTTTCCGTATGGAATGTATTTTTCTCACTTTCCAGTGTCATAGAAACGTGAAATTTGGCACGAGCATTGATTATGTCATAAATAGGAAAAGCTAATGGGTCCTAACTCGATTATTCAATTCTATGTGCAAAAGAATTAGCGTCAAAATTTTATGTATGGAAAGTTTTTTTCTCACTTTCCAGTGTCATAGAAACGTGAAATTTGGCACGAGCATTGATTATGTCATAAATAGGAAAAGCTAATGGGTCCCAACTCGATTATTCAATTCTATGTGCAAAAGAATTAGCGTCAAAATTTTACGTACGGAATCCAATTTTCTCACATAGAAACTTGAAATTTGGCACGAGCATTGATTATGTCATAAATAGGAAAAGCTAATGGGTCCCAACTCCGTTATTTAATTCTAGGCACTAAAGAATTAGCGTCCAAGTTTTACGTACGGAATGTAATTTTCTCACATAGAAACTTAAAATTTGGCACGGGCATTGATTATGTCATAAATAGGAAAAGCTAATGGGTCCCAACTCGATTATTCAATTCTATGCGCAAAAGAATTAGCGTCCAAATTTTACGTACACAATCCAATTTTCTCACATAGAAACTTAAAATTTGGCACAGGCATTGAATATGTTCTAAATAGGAAAAACTAATGGGTCACAACTCGATTATTCAATTCTATGCGCAAAAGAATTAGCATCAAAATTTTACGTACGGAATGTATTTTTTTCACTTTCCAGTGTCATAGAAACGTGAAATTTGGCACGAGCATTGATTATGTCATAAATAGGAAAAGCTAATGGGTCCCAACTCGATTATTCAATTCTATGCGCAAAAGAATTAGCGTCCAAATTTTACGTACACAATCCAATTTTCTCACATAGAAACTTAAAATTTGGCACGGGCATTGTATATGTTCAAAATAGGAAAAACTAATGGGTCTCAACTCGATTATTCAATTCTATGCGCAAAAGAATTAGCGTCAAAATTTTCCGTATGGAATGTATTTTTCTCACTTTCCAGTGTCATAGAAACGTGAAATTTGGCACGAGCATTGATTATGTCATAAATAGGAAAAGCTAATGGGTCCCAACTCCGTTATTTAATTCTAGGCACTAAAGAATTAGCGTCCAAGTTTTACGTACGGAATGTAATTTTCTCACATAGAAACTTAAAATTTGGCACGGGCATTGATTATGTCATAAATAGGAAAAGCTAATGGGTCCCAACTCGATTTTTCAATTCTATGTGCAAAAGAATTAGCCTCCAAATTTTATGTACGGAATCCAATTTTCTCACATAGAAACTTGAAATTTGGCACGGGCATTGATTATGTCATAAATAGGAAAAGCGAAAGGGTACCAACTCCGTTATTTAATTCTAGGCACAAAAGAATTAGCGTCAAAGTTTTACGTATGGAATGTAATTTTCTCACATAGAAACTTAAAATTTGGCACGGGCATTGATTATGTCATAAATAGGAAAAGCTAATGGGTCCTAACTAGATTATTCAATTCTATGTGCAAAAGAAATAGCGTCTAAATTTTACATACAGAATCCAATTTTCTCACATAGAAACTTGAAATTTGGCACGGG
Organism: Eleutherodactylus coqui; assembly: GCF_035609145.1. Classification (NCBI taxonomy): domain Eukaryota; kingdom Metazoa; phylum Chordata; class Amphibia; order Anura; family Eleutherodactylidae; genus Eleutherodactylus; species Eleutherodactylus coqui. The sequence continues at coordinate 1,443,644 of NW_027101866.1, read as the reverse complement.
CATTGATTATGTCATAAATAGGAAAAGCTAATGGGTCCCAACTCCGGTATTTAATTCTATGCGCAAAAGAATTAGCGTCCAAATGTTATGTACGGAATGTAATTTTCTCACATAGAAACTTCAAATTTGGCACGAGCATTGATTATGTCATAAATAGGAAAAGCTAATGGGTCCCAACTCGATTATTCAATTCTATGCGCAAAAGAATTAGCGTCCACATTTTACGTACACAATCCAATTTTCTCACATAGAAACTTAAAATCTGGCACAGGCATTGAATATGTTCTAAATAGGAAAAACTAATGGGTCCCAACTCGATTATTCAATTCGATGCGCAAAAGAATTAGCGTCAAAATTTTACGTACGGAATGTATTTTTCTCACTTTCCAGTGTCATAGAAACGTGAAATTTGGCACGAGCATTGATTATGTCATAAATAGGAAGAGCTAATGGGTCCAACTCGATTATTCAATTCTATGTGCAAAAGAATTAGCCTCCAAATTTTACGTACGGAATCCAATTTTCTCACATAGAAACTTGAAATTTGGCACGAGCATTGATTATGTCATAAATAGGAAAAGCTAATGGGTCCCAACTCGATTATTCAATTCTATGCGCAGAAGAATTAGCGTCCAAATTTTACGTACGGAATGTATTGTTCTCACTTTCCAGTGTCATAGAAACGTGAAATTTGGCACGAGCATTAATTGTGTCATAAATAGGAAAAGCTAATTGGTCCCAACTCGATTATTCAATTCTATGTGCAAAAGAATTAGCCTCCAAATTTTATGTACGGAATCCAATTTTCTCACGTAGAAACTTGAAATTTGGCACAGGCATTGATTATGTCATAAATAGGAAAAGCTAAAGGGTCCCAACTACGTTTTTTAATTCTAGGCACAAAAGAATTAGCGTCCAAGTTTTACGTATGGAATGTAATTTTCTCACATAGAAACTTAAAATTTGGCACGGGCATTGATTATGTCATAAATAGGAAAAGCTAATGGGTCCTAACTAGATTATTCAATTCTATGTGCAAAAGAATTAGCGTCAAAATTTTCCGTACGGAATGTAATTTTCTCACTTTCCAGTGTCATAGAAACGTGAAATTTGGCACGAGCATTGATTATGTCATAAATAGGAAAAGCTAATGGGTCCCAACTCGATTATTCAATTCTATGTGCAAAAGAATTAGCGTCCAAATTTTACGTACGGAAACCAATTTTCTCACATAGAAACTTGAAATTTGGCACGAGCATTGATTATGTCATAAGTAGGAAAAGCTAATGGGTCCCAACTCCGTTATTTAATTCTAGGCACTAAAGAATTAGCGTCCAAGTTTTACGTACGGAATGTAATTTTCTCAGATAGAAACTTAAAATTTGGCACGGGCATTGATTATGTCATAAATAAGAAAAGCTAATGGGTCTTAACTCGATTATTCAATTCTATGTGCAAAAGAATTAGCCTTCAAATTTTACGTACGGAATCCAATTTTCTCACATAGAAACTTGAAATTTGGCATGAGCATTGATTATGTCATAAATAGGAAAAGCTAATGGGTCCCAACTCGATTATTCAATTCTATGTGCAAAAGAGTTAGCCTCCAAAGTTTACGTACGGAATCCAATTTTCTCACATTGAAACTTGAAATTTGGCACGAGCATTGATTATGTCATAAATAGGAAAAGCTAATGGGTCCCAACTCGATTATTCAATTCTATGTGCAAAAGAATTAGCGTCAAAATTTAACGTACAGAATGTATTTTTCTTACTTTCCAGTGTCATAGAAACGTGAAATTTGGCACGAGCATTGATTATGTCATAAATAGGAAAAGCTAATGGGTCCAACTCGATTATTCAATTCTATGTGCAAAAGAATTAGCCTCCAAACTTTATGTACGGAATCCAATTTTCTCACATAGAAACTTGAAATTTGGCACGAGCATTGATTATGTCATAAATAGGAAAAGCTAATGGGTACCAACTCGATTTTTCAACTCTATGTGCAAAAGAATTAGCCTCCAAATTTTACGTACGGAATCCAATTTTCTCACATAGAAACTTGAAATTTGGCACGAGCATTGATTATGTCATAAATAGGAAAAGCTAATGGGACCTAACTCGATTATTCAATTCTATGTGCAAAAGAATTAGCGTCAAAATTTTACGTATGGAATGTATTTTTCTCACTTTCCAGTGTCATAGAAACGTGAAATTTTTGGCACGAGCATTGATTATGTCATAAATAGGAAAAGCTAATGCGTCCCAACTCGATTATTCAATTCTATGTGCAAAAGAATTAGCCTCCAAATTTTATGTACGGAATCCAATTTTCTCACGTAGAAACTTGAAATTTGGCACAGGCATTGATTATGTCATAAATAGGAAAAGCTAAAGGGTCCCAACTACGTTTTTTAATTCTAGGCACAAAAGAATTAGCGTCCAAGTTTTACGTATGGAATGTAATTTTCTCACATAGAAACTTAAAATTTGGCACGGGCATTGATTATGTCATAAATAGGAAAAGCTAATGGGTCCTAACTAGATTATTCAATTCTATGTGCAAAAGAATTAGCGTCAAAATTTTCCGTACGGAATGTAATTTTCTCACATAGAAACTTGAAATTTGGCACGAGCATTGATTATGTCATAAGTAGGAAAAGCTAATGGGTCCCAACTCCGTTATTTAATTCTAGGCACTAAAGAATTAGCGTCCAAGTTTTACGTACGGAATGTAATTTTCTCACATAGAAACTTGAAATTTGGCACGAGCATTGATTATGTCATAAATAGGAAAAGCTAATGGGTCCTAACTCGATTATTCAATTCTATGTGCAAAAGAATTAGCCTTCAAATTTTACGTACGGAATCCAATTTTCTCACATAGAAACTTGAAATTTGGCATGAGCATTGATTATGTCATAAATAGGAAAAGCTAATGGGTCCCAACTCGATTATTCAATTCTATGTGCAAAAGAGTTAGCCTCCAAAGTTTACGTACGGAATCCAATTTTCTCACATAGAAACTTGAAATTTGGCACGAGCATTGATTATGTCATAAATAGGAAAAGCTAATGGGTCCCAACTCGATTATTCAATTCTATGCGCAAAAGAATTAGCGTCAAAATTTAACGTACGGAATGTATTTTTCTTACTTTCCAGTGTCATAGAAACGTGAAATTTGGCACGAGCATTGATTATGTCATAAATAGGAAAAGCTAATGGGTCCAACTCGATTATTCAATTCTATGTGCAAAAGAATTAGCCTCCAAATTTTATGTACGGAATCCAATTTTCTCACATAGAAACTTGAAATTTGGCACGAGCATTGATTATGTCATAAATAGGAAAAGCTAATGGGTCCCAACTCGATTTTTCAACTCTATGTGCAAAAGAATTAGCCTCCAAATTTTACGTACGGAATCCAATTTTCTCACATAGAAACTTGAAATTTGGCACGAGCATTGATTATGTCATAAATAGGAAAAGCTAATGGGTCCTAACTCGATTATTCAATTCTATGTGCAAAAGAATTAGCGTCAAAATTTTACGTATGGAATGTATTTTTCTCACTTTCCAGTGTCATAGAAACGTGAAATTTTTGGCACGAGCATTGATTATGTCATAAATAGGAAAAGCTAATGCGTCCCAACTCCGTTATTTAATTCTAGGCACTAAAGAATTAGCGTCCAAGTTTTACGTATGGAATGTAATTTTCTCACATAGAAACTTAAAATTTGGCACGGGCATCGATTATGTCATAAATAGGAAAAGCTAATGGGTCCCAACTCGATTTTTCAATTCTATGTGCAAAAGAATTAGCCTCCAAATTTTATGTACGGAATACAATTTTCTCACATAGAAACTTGAAATTTGGCACGGGCATTGATTATGTCATAAATAGGAAAAGCTAAAGGGTCCCAGCTCCGTTATTTAATTCTAGGCACAAAAGAATTAGCGTCCAAGTTTTACGTATTGAATGTAATTTTCTCACATAGAAACTTAAAATTTGGCACGGGCATTGATTATGTCATAAATAGGAAAAGCTAATGGGTCCTAACTAGATTATTCAATTATATGTGCAAATGAAATAGCGTCTAAATTTTACATACAGAATCCAATTTTCTCACATAGAAACTTGAAATTTGGCACGAGCATTGATTATGTCATAAATAGGAAAAGCAAATGGGTCCCAACTCCGTTATTTAATTCTATGCGCAAAAGAATTAGCGTCCAAATGTTACGTACGGAATGTAATTTTCTCACATAGAAACTTAAAATTTGGCACGGGCATTGATTATGTCATAAATAAGAAAAGCTAATGGGTCCTAACTCGATTATTCAATTCTATGTGCAAAAGAATTAGCCTTCAAATTTTACGTACGGAATCCAATTTTCTAACGTAGAAACTTGAAATTTAGCACGAGCATTGATTATGTCATAAATAGGAAAAGCTAATGGGTCCCAACTCGATTATTCAATTCTATGTGCAAAAGAATTAGCCTCCAAATTTTATGTACGGAATCCAATTTTCTCACATAGAAACTTGAAATTTGGCACGAGCATTGATTATGTCATAAATAGGAAAAGCTAATGGGTCCCAACTCGATTATTCAATTCTATGCGCAAAAGAATTAGCATCAAAATTTAACGTACGGAATGTATTTTTCTCACTTTCCAGTGTCATAGAAACGTGAAATTTGGCACGAGCATTGATTATGTCATAAATAGGAAAAGCTAATGGGTCCCAACTCGATTTTTCAACTCTATGTGCAAAAGAATTAGCCTCCGAATTTTACGTACGGAATCCACTTTTCTCACATAGAAACTTAAAATTTGGCACGGGTATTGTATATGTTCAAAATAGGAAAAACTAATGGGTCTCAACTCGATTATTCAATTCTATGCGCAAAAGAATTAGCATCAAAATTTTCCGTACGGAATGTATTTTTCTCACTTTCCAGTGTCATAGAAACGTGAAATTTGGCACGAGCATTGATTATGTCATAAATAGGAAAAGCTAATGGGTCCTAACTCGATTATTCAATTCTATATGCAAAAGAATTAGCCTCCAAATTTTATGTACGGAATCCAATTTTCTCACATAGAAACTTGAAATTTGGCACGAGCATTGATTATGTCATAAATAGGAAAAGCTAATGGGTCCCAACTCGATTTTTTAACTCTATGTGCAAAAGAATTAGCCTCCAAATTTTACGTACGGAATCCAATTTTCTCACATAGAAACTTGAAATTTGGCACGAGCATTGATTATGTCATAAATAGGAAAAGCTAATGGGTCCCAACTCGATTATTCAATTCTATGCGCAAAAGAATTAGAGTCCAAATTTTACGTATAGAATCCAATTTTATCACATAGAAACTTAAAATTTGGCACGGGCATTGTATATGTTCAAAATAGGAAAAACTAATGGGTCTCAACTCGATTATTCAATTCTATGCGCAAAAGAATTAGCGTCAAAATTTTCCGTACGGAATGTATTTTTCTCACTTTCCAGTGTCATAGAAACGTGAAATTTTTGGCACGAGCATTGATTATGTCATAAATAGGAAAAGCTAATGCGTCCCAACTCGATTATTCAATTCTATGTGCAAAAGAATTAGCGTCCAAATTTTACGTACGGAATCCAATTTTCTCACATAGAAACTTGAAATTTGGCACGAGCATTGATTATGTCATAAATAGGAAAAGCTAATGGGTCCCAACTCCGTTATTTAATTCTAGGCACTAAAGAATTAGCGTCCAAGTTTTACGTACGGAATGTAATTTTCTCACATAGAAACTTAAAATTTGGCACGGGCATTGATTATGTCATAAATAGGAAAAGCTAATGGGTCCCAACTCCGTTATTTAATTCTATGCGCAAAAGAATTAGCGTCCAAATGTTACGTACGGAATGTAATTTTCTCACATAGAAACTTAAAATTTGGCATGGGCATTGATTATGTCATAAATAAGAAAAGCTAATGGGTCCTAACTCGATTATTCAATTCTATGTGCAAAAGAATTAGCCTACAAATTTTACGTACGGAATCCAATTTTCTCACGTAGAAACTTGAAATATGGCACGAGCATTGATTATGTCATAAATAGGAAAAGCTAATGGGTCCCAACTCGATTATTCAATTCTATGTGCAAAAGAATTAGCCTCCAAATTTACGTACGGAATCCAATTTTCTCATATAGAAACTTGAAATTTGGCACGAGCATTGATTATGACATAAATAGGAAAAGCTAATGGGTCCCAACTCGATTATTCAATTCTATGCACAAAAGAATTAGCATCAAAATTTAACGTACGGAATGTATTTTTCTCACTTTCCAGTGTCATAGAAACGTGAAATTTGGCACGAGCATTGATTATGTCATTAATAGGAAAAGCTAATGGGTCCTAACTCGATTATTCAATTCTATGTGCAAAAGAATTAGCCTTCAAATTTTACGTACGGAATCCAATTTTCTCACGTAGAAACTTGAAATTTGGCATGAGCATTGATTATGTCATAAATAGGAAAAGCTAATGGGTCCCAACTCGATTATTCAATTCTATGTGCAAAAGAGTTAGCCTCCAAAGTTTACGTACGGAATCCAATTTTCTCACATAGAAACTTGAAATTTGGCACGAGCATTGATTATGTCATAAATAGGAAAAGCTAATGGGTCCCAACTCGATTATTCAATTCTATGCGCAAAAGAATTAGCGTCAAAATTTAACGTACGGAGTGTATTTTTCTTACTTTCCAGTGTCATAGAAACGTGAAATTTGGCACGAGCATTGATTATGTCATAAATAGGAAAAGCTAATGGGTCCAACTCGATTATTCAATTCTATGTGCAAAAGAATTAGCCTCCAAATTTTATGTACGGAATCCAATTTTCTCACATAGAAACTTGAAATTTGGCACGAGCATTGATTATGTCATAAATAGGAAAAGCTAATGGGTCCCAACTCGATTTTTCAACTCTATGTGCAAAAGAATTAGCCTCCAAATTTTACGTACGGAATCCAATTTTCTCACATAGAAACTTGAAATTTGGCACGAGCATTGATTATGTCATAAATAGGAAAAGCTAATGGGTCCTAACTCGATTATTCAATTCTATGTGCAAAAGAATTAGCGTCAAAATTTTACGTATGGAATGTATTTTTCTCACTTTCCAGTGTCATAGAAACGTGAAATTTTTGGCACGAGCATTGATTATGTCATAAATAGGAAAAGCTAATGCGTCCCAACTCGATTATTCACTTCTATGTGCAAAAGAATTAGCCTCCAAATTTTATGTACGGAATCCAATTTTCTCACGTAGAAACTTGAAATTTGGCACAGGCATTGATTATGTCATAAATAGGAAAAGCTAAAGGGTCCCAACTACGTTTTTTAATTCTAGGCACAAAAGAATTAGCGTCCAAGTTTTACGTATGGAATGTAATTTTCTCACATAGAAACTTAAAATTTGGCACGGGCATTGATTATGTCATAAATAGGAAAAGCTAATGGGTCCTAACTAGATTATTCAATTCTATGTGCAAAAGAATTAGCGTCAAAATTTTCCGTACGGAATGTAATTTTCTCACTTTCCAGTGTCATAGAAACGTGAAATTTGGCACGAGCATTGATTATGTCATAAATAGGAAAAGCTAATGGGTCCCAACTCGATTATTCAATTCTATGTGCAAAAGAATTAGCGTCCAAATTTTACGTACGGAAACAAATTTTCTCACATAGAAACTTGAAATTTGGCACGAGCATTGATTATGTCATAAGTAGGAAAAGCTAATGGGTCCCAACTCCGTTATTTAATTCTATGCGCAAAAGAATTAGCGTCAAAATTTAACGTACGGAATGTATTTTTCTTACTTTCCAGTGTCATAGAAACGTGAAATTTGGCACGAGCATTGATTATGTCATAAATAGGAAAAGCTAATGGGTCCAACTCGATTATTCAATTCTATGTGCAAAAGAATTAGCCTCCAAATTTTATGTACGGAATCCAATTTTCTCACATAGAAACTTGAAATTTGGCACGAGCATTGATTATGTCATAAATAGGAAAAGCTAATGGGTCCCAACTCGATTTTTCAACTCTATGTGCAAAAGAATTAGGCTCCAAATTTTACGTACGGAATCCAATTTTCTCACATAGAAACTTGAAATTTGGCACGAGCATTGATTATGTCATAAATAGGAAAAGCTAATGGGTCCTAACTCGATTATTCAATTCTATGTGCAAAAGAATTAGCGTCAAAATTTTACGTATGGAATGTATTTTTCTCACTTTCCAGTGTCATAGAAACGTGAAATTTTTGGCACGAGCATTGATTATGTCATAAATAGGAAAAGCTAATGCGTCCCAACTCCGTTATTTAATTCTAGGCACTAAAGAATTAGCGTCCAAGTTTTACGTACGGAATGTAATTTTCTCACATAGAAACTTAAAATTTGGCACGGGCATCGATTATGTCATAAATAGGAAAAGCTAATGGGTCCCAACTCGATTTTTCAATTCTATGTGCAAAAGAATTAGCCTCCAAATTTTATGTACGGAATCCAATTTTCTCACATAGAAACTTGAAATTTGGCACGGGCATTGATTATGTCATAAATAGGAAAAGCTAAAGGGTCCCAGCTCCGTTATTTAATTCTAGGCACAAAAGAATTAGCGTCCAAGTTTTACGTATTGAATGTAATTTTCTCACATAGAAACTTAAAATTTGGCACGGGCATTGATTATGTCATAAATAGGAAAAGCTAATGGGTCCTAACTCGATTATTCAATTCTATGTGCAAAAGAATTAGCCTTCAAATTTTACGTACGGAATCCAATTTTCTCACGTAGAAACTTGAAATTTGGCACGAGCATTGATTATGTCATAAATAGGAAAAGCTAATGGGTCCCAACTCGATTATTCAATTCTATGTGCAAAAGAATTAGCCTCCAAATTTTACGTACGGAATCCAATTTTCTCACATAGAAACTTGAAATTTGGCACGAGCATTGATTATGTCATAAATAGGAAAAGCTAATGGGTCCCAACTCGATTATTCAATTCTATGCGCAAAAGAATTAGCATCAAAATTTAACGTACGGAATGTATTTTTCTCACTTTCCAGTGTCATAGAAACGTGAAATTTGGCACGAGCATTGATTATGTCATAAATAGGAAAAGCTAATGGGTCCCAACTCGATTTTTCAACTCTATGTGCAAAAGAATTAGCCTCCGAATTTTACGTACGGAATCCAATTTTCTCACATAGAAACTTAAAATTTGGCACGGGTATTGTATATGTTCAAAATAGGAAAAACTAATGGGTCTCAACTCGATTATTCAATTCTATGCGCAAAAGAATTAGCATCAAAATTTTCCGTACGGAATGTATTTTTCTCACTTTCCAGTGTCATAGAAACGTGAAATTTGGCACGAGCATTGATTATGTCATAAATAGGAAAAGCTAATGGGTCCTAACTCGATTATTCAATTCTATGTGCAAAAGAATTAGCCTCCAAATTTTATGTACGGAATCCAATTTTCTCACATAGAAACTTAAAATTTGGCACGAGCATTGATTATGTCATAAATAGGAAAAGCTAATGGGTCCCAATTCGATTTTTCAACTCTATGTGCAAAAGAATTAGCCTCCAAATTTTACGTACGGAATCCAATTTTCTCACATAGAAACTTGAAATTTGGCACGAGCATTGATTATGTCATAAATAGGAAAAGCTAATGGGTCCCAACTCGATTATTCAATTCTATGCGCAAAAGAATTAGAGTCCAAATTTTACGTATAGAATCCAATTTTCTCACATAGAAACTTAAAATTTGGCACGGGCATTGTATATGTTCAAAATAGGAAAAACTAATGGGTCTCAACTCGATTATTCAATTCTATGCGCAAAAGAATTAGCGTCAAAATTTTCCGTACGGAATGTATTTTTCTCACTTTCCAGTGTCATAGAAACGTGAAATTTGGCACGAGCATTGATTATGTCATAAATAGGAAAAGCTAATGGGTCCTAACTCGATTATTCAATTCTATGTGCAAAAGAATTAGCCTCCAAATTTTATGTACGGAATCCAATTTTCTCACATAGAAACTTGAAATTTGGCACGAGCATTGATTATGTCATAAATAGGAAAAGCTAATGGGTCCCAACTCGATTTTTCAACTCTATGTGCAAAAGAATTAGCCTCCAAATTTTACGTACGGAATCCAATTTTCTCACATAGAAACTTGAAATTTGGCACGAGCATTGATTATGTCATAAATAGGAAAAGCTAATGGGTCCCAACTCAATTATTCAATTCTATGCGCAAAAGAATTAGAGTCCAAATTTTACGTATAGAATCCAATTTTCTCACATAGAAACTTAAAATTTGGCACGGGCATTGTATATGTTCAAAATAGGAAAAACTAATGGGTCTCAACTCGATTATTCAATTATATGCGCAAAAGAATTAGCGTCAAAATTTTCCGTACGGAATGTATTTTTCTCACTTTCCAGTGTCATAGAAACGTGAAATTTGGCACGAGCATTGATTATGTCATAAATAGGAAAAGCTAATGGGTCCCAACTCCGTTATTTAATTCTAGGCACTAAAGAATTAGCGTCCAAGTTTTACGTACGGAATGTAATTTTCTCACATAGAAACTTAAAATTTGGCACGGGCATTGATTATGTCATAAATAGGAAAAGCTAATGGGTCCCAACTCCGTTATTTAATTCTATGCGCAAAAGAATTAGCGTCCAAATGTTACGTACGGAATGTAATTTTCTCACATAGAAACTTATAATTTGGCATGGGCATTGATTATGTCATAAATAAGAAAAGCTAATGGGTCCTAACTCGATTATTCAATTCTATGTGCAAAAGAATTAGCCTACAAATTTTACGTACGGAATCCAATTTTCTCACGTAGAAACTTGAAATATGGCACGAGCATTGATTATGTCATAAATAGGAAAAGCTAATGGGTCCCAACTCGATTATTCAATTCTATGTGCAAAAGAATTAGCCTCCAAATTTACGTACGGAATCCAATTTTCTCACATAGAAACTTGAAATTTGGCATGAGCATTGATTATGACATAAATAGGAAAAGCTAATGGGTCCCAACTCGATTATTCAATTCTATGCACAAAAGAATTAGCATCAAAATTTAACGTACGGAATGTATTTTTCTCACTTTCCAGTGTCATAGAAACGTGAAATTTGGCACGAGCATTGATTATGTCATTAATAGGAAAAGCTAATGGGTCCCAACTCGATTTTTCAACTCTATGTGCAAAAGAATTAGCCTCCGAATTTTGCGTACGGAATCCAATTTTCTCACATAGAAACTTAAAATTTGGCACGGGTATTGTATATGTTCAAAATAGGAAAAACTAATGGGTCTCAACTCGATTATTCAATTCTATGCGCAAAAGAATTAGCATCAAAATTTTCCGTACGGAATGTATTTTTCTCACTTTCCAGTGTCATAGAAACGTGAAATTTGGCACGAGCATTGATTATGTCATAAATAGGAAAAGCTAATGGGTCCTAACTCGATTATTCAATTCTATGTGCAAGAGAATTAGCGTCCAAGTTTTACGTATGGAATGTAATTTTCTCACATAGAAACTTAAAATTTGGCACGGGCATTGATTATGTCATAAATAGGAAAAGCTAATGGGTCCTAACTCGATTATTCAATTCTATGTGCAAAAGAATTAGCGTCAAAATTTTACGTATGGAATGTATTTTTCTCACTTTCCAGTGTCATAGAAACGTGAAATTTGGCACGAGCATTGATTATGTCATAAATAGGAAAAGCTAATGGGTCCTAACTAGATTATTCAATTCTATATGCAAAAGAAATAGCGTCAAAATTTTACATACAGAATCCAATTTTCTCACATAGAAACTTGAAATTTGGCACGAGCATTGATTATGTCATAAATAGGAAAAGCTAATGGGTCCCAACTCCGGTATTTAATTCTATGCGCAAAATAATTAGCGTCCAAATGTTATGTACGGAATGTAATTTTCTCACATAGAAACTTAAAATTTGGAAAGGGCATTGATTATGTCATAAATAAGAAAAGCTAATGGGTCCTAACTCGATTATTCAATTCTATGTGCAAAAGAATTAGCCTCCAAATTTTACGTACGGAATCCAATTTTCTCACATAGAAACTTGAAATTTGGCATGAGCATTGATTATGTCATAAATAGGAAAAGCTAATGGGTCCCAACTCGATTATTCAATTCTATGTGCAAAAGAATTAGCCTCCAAATTTTACGTACGGAATCCAATTTTCTCACATAAAAACTTGAAATTTGGCACGAGCATTGATTATGTCATAAATAGGAAAAGCTAATGGGTCCCAACTCGATTATTCAATTCTATGCGCAAAAGAATTAGCGTCCAAATTTTACGTACACAATCCAATTTTCTCACATAGAAACTTAAAATTTGGCACAGGCATTGAATATGTTCTAAATAGGAAAAACTAATGGGTCCCAACTCGATTATTCAATTCGATGCGCAAAAGAATTAGCGTCAAAATTTTACGTACGGAATGTATTTTTCTCACTTTCCAGTGTCATAGAAACGTGAAATTTTTGGCACAAGCATTGATTATGTCATAAATAGGAAAAGCTAATGCGTCCCAACTCGATTATTCAATTCTATGTGCAAAATAATTAGCGTCCAAATTTTACGTACGGAATCCAGTTTTCTCACATAGAAACTTGAAATTTGGCACGAGCATTGATTATGTCATAAATAGGAAAAGCTAATGGGTCCCAACTCCGTTATTTAATTCTATGCGCAAAAGAATTAGCGTCCAAATGTTACGTACGGAATGTAATTTTCTCACATAGAAACTTAAAATTTGGCACGGGCATTGATTATGTCATAAATAAGAAAAGCTAATGGGTCCTAACTCGATTATTCAATTCTATGTGCAAAAGAATTAGCCTTCAAATTTTACGTACGGAATCCAATTTTCTCATGTAGAAACTTGAAATTTGGCACGAGCATTGATTATGTCATAAATAGGAAAAGCTAATGGGTCCCAACTCGATTATTCAATTCTATGTGCAAAAGAATTAGCCTCCAAATTTTACGTACGGAATGTATTTTTCTCACTTTCCAGTGTCATAGAAACGTGAAATTTGGCACGAGCATTGATTATGTCATAAATAGGAAAAGCTAATGGGTCCTAACTCGATTATTCAATTCTATGTGCAAAAGAATTAGCGTCCAAATTTTACGTACAGAATCCAATTTTCTCACATAGAAACTTAAAATTTGGCACGGGCATTGTATATGTTCAAAATAGGAAAAACTAATGGGTCACAACTCGATTATTCAATTCTATGCGCAAAAGAATTAGCATCAAAATTTTACGTACGGAATGTATTTTTCTCACTTTCCAGTGTCATAGAAACGTGAAATTTGGCACGAGCATTGATTATGTCATAAATAGGAAAAGCTAATGGGTCCAACTCGATTATTCAATTCTATGTGCAAAAGAATTAGCCTCCAAATTTTACGTACGGAATCCAATTTTCTCACATAGAAACTTGAAATTTGGCACGAGCATTGATTATGTCATAAATAGGAAAAGCTAATAGGTCCCAACTCGATTATTCAATTCTATGCGCAAAAGAATTAGCGTCCAAATTTTACGTACACAATCCAATTTTCTCACATAGAAACTTACAATTTGGCACGGGCATTGATTATGTCATAAATAGGAAAAGCTAATGGGTCCTAACTCGATTATTCAATTCTATGTGCAAAAGAAATAGAGTCTAAATTTTACATACAGAATCCAATTTTCTCACATAGAAACTTGAAGTTTGGCACGAGCATTGATTATGTCATAAATAGGAAAAGCTAATGGGTCCCAACTCCGGTATTTAATTCTGTGCGCAAAAGAATTAGCGTCCAAATGTTATGTACGGAATGTAATTTTCTCACATAGAAACTTAAAATTTGGCACGGGCATTGATTATGTCATTAATAAGAAAAGCTAATGGGTCCTAACTCGATTATTCAATTCTATGTGCAAAAGAATTAGCCTCCAAATTTTACGTACGGAATCCAATTTTCTCACATAGAAACTTGAAATTTGGCACGAGCATTGATTATGTCATAAATAGGAAAAGCTAATGGGTCCCAACTCGATTATTCAATTCTATATGCAAAAGAATTAGCCTCCAAATTTTACGTACGGAATCCAATTTTCTCACATAGAAACTTGAAATTTGGCACGAGCATTGATTATGTCATAAATAGGAAAAGCTAATGGGTCCCAACTCGATTATTCAATTCTATGCGCAAAAGAATTAGCGTCCAAATTTTACGTACACAATCCAATTTTCTCACATAGAAACTTAAAATTTGGCACAGGCATTGAATATGTATTAAATAGGAAAAACTAATGGGTCCCAACTCGATTATTCAATTCGATGCGCAAAAGAATTAGCGTCAAAATTTTACATACGGAATTTATTTTTCTCACTTTCCAGTGTCATAGAAACGTGAAATTTGGCACGAGAATTGATTATGTCATAAATAGGAAAAGCTAATGGGTCCCAACTGGATTTTTCAACTCTATGTGCAAAAGAATTAGCCTCCAAATTTTACGTACGGAATCCAATTTTCTCATATAGAAACTTAAAATTTGGCACGGGCATTGAATATGTTCAAAATAGGAAAAACTAATGGGTCTCAACTCGATTATTCAATTCTATGCGCAAAAGAATTAGCGTCAAAATTTTCCGTACGGAATGTATTTTTCTCACTTTCCAGTGTCATAGAAACGTGAAATTTGGCACGAGCATTGATTATGTCATAAATAGGAAAAGCTAATGGGTCCTAACTCGATTATTCAATTCTATGTGCAAAAGAATTAGCATCCAAATTTTACGTACGGAATCCAATTTTCTCACATAGAAACTTAAAATTTGGCATGGGCATTGATTATGTCATAAATAAGAAAAGCTAATGGGTCCTAACTCGATTATTCAATTCTATGTGCAAAAGAATTAGCCTACAAATTTTACGTACGGAATCCAATTTTCTCACGTAGAAACTTGAAATATGGCACGAGCATTGATTATGTCATAAATAGGAAAAGCTAATGGGTCCCAACTCGATTATTCAATTCTATGTGCAAAAGAATTAGCCTCCAAATTTACGTACGGAATCCAATTTTCTCATATAGAAACTTGAAATTTGGCACGAGCATTGATTATGACATAAATAGGAAAAGCTAATGGGTCCCAACTCGATTATTCAATTCTATGCACAAAAGAATTAGCATCAAAATTTAACGTACGGAATGTATTTTTCTCACTTTCCAGTGTCATAGAAACGTGAAATTTGGCACGAGCATTGATTATGTCATTAATAGGAAAAGCTAATGGGTCCTAACTCGATTATTCAATTCTATGTGCAAAAGAATTAGCCTTCAAATTTTACGTACGGAATCCAATTTTCTCACGTAGAAACTTGAAATTTGGCATGAGCATTGATTATGTCATAAATAGGAAAAGCTAATGGGTCCCAACTCGATTATTCAATTCTATGTGCAAAAGAGTTAGCCTCCAAAGTTTACGTACGGAATCCAATTTTCTCACATAGAAACTTGAAATTTGGCACGAGCATTGATTATGTCATAAATAGGAAAAGCTAATGGGTCCCAACTCGATTATTCAATTCTATGCGCAAAAGAATTAGCGTCAAAATTTAACGTACGGAGTGTATTTTTCTTACTTTCCAGTGTCATAGAAACGTGAAATTTGGCACGAGCATTGATTATGTCATAAATAGGAAAAGCTAATGGGTCCAACTCGATTATTCAATTCTATGTGCAAAAGAATTAGCCTCCAAATTTTATGTACGGAATCCAATTTTCTCACATAGAAACTTGAAATTTGGCACGAGCATTGATTATGTCATAAATAGGAAAAGCTAATGGGTCCCAACTCGATTTTTCAACTCTATGTGCAAAAGAATTAGCCTCCAAATTTTACGTACGGAATCCAATTTTCTCACATAGAAACTTGAAATTTGGCACGAGCATTGATTATGTCATAAATAGGAAAAGCTAATGGGTCCTAACTCGATTATTCAATTCTATGTGCAAAAGAATTAGCGTCAAAATTTTACGTATGGAATGTATTTTTCTCACTTTCCAGTGTCATAGAAACGTGAAATTTTTGGCACGAGCATTGATTATGTCATAAATAGGAAAAGCTAATGCGTCCCAACTCGATTATTCACTTCTATGTGCAAAAGAATTAGCCTCCAAATTTTATGTACGGAATCCAATTTTCTCACGTAGAAACTTGAAATTTGGCACAGGCATTGATTATGTCATAAATAGGAAAAGCTAAAGGGTCCCAACTACGTTTTTTAATTCTAGGCACAAAAGAATTAGCGTCCAAGTTTTACGTATGGAATGTAATTTTCTCACATAGAAACTTAAAATTTGGCACGGGCATTGATTATGTCATAAATAGGAAAAGCTAATGGGTCCTAACTAGATTATTCAATTCTATGTGCAAAAGAATTAGCGTCAAAATTTTCCGTACGGAATGTAATTTTCTCACTTTCCAGTGTCATAGAAACGTGAAATTTGGCACGAGCATTGATTATGTCATAAATAGGAAAAGCTAATGGGTCCCAACTCGATTATTCAATTCTATGTGCAAAAGAATTAGCGTCCAAATTTTACGTACGGAAACAAATTTTCTCACATAGAAACTTGAAATTTGGCACGAGCATTGATTATGTCATAAGTAGGAAAAGCTAATGGGTCCCAACTCCGTTATTTAATTCTATGCGCAAAAGAATTAGCGTCAAAATTTAACGTACGGAATGTATTTTTCTTACTTTCCAGTGTCATAGAAACGTGAAATTTGGCACGAGCATTGATTATGTCATAAATAGGAAAAGCTAATGGGTCCAACTCGATTATTCAATTCTATGTGCAAAAGAATTAGCCTCCAAATTTTATGTACGGAATCCAATTTTCTCACATAGAAACTTGAAATTTGGCACGAGCATTGATTATGTCATAAATAGGAAAAGCTAATGGGTCCCAACTCGATTTTTCAACTCTATGTGCAAAAGAATTAGGCTCCAAATTTTACGTACGGAATCCAATTTTCTCACATAGAAACTTGAAATTTGGCACGAGCATTGATTATGTCATAAATAGGAAAAGCTAATGGGTCCTAACTCGATTATTCAATTCTATGTGCAAAAGAATTAGCGTCAAAATTTTACGTATGGAATGTATTTTTCTCACTTTCCAGTGTCATAGAAACGTGAAATTTTTGGCACGAGCATTGATTATGTCATAAATAGGAAAAGCTAATGCGTCCCAACTCCGTTATTTAATTCTAGGCACTAAAGAATTAGCGTCCAAGTTTTACGTACGGAATGTAATTTTCTCACATAGAAACTTAAAATTTGGCACGGGCATCGATTATGTCATAAATAGGAAAAGCTAATGGGTCCCAACTCGATTTTTCAATTCTATGTGCAAAAGAATTAGCCTCCAAATTTTATGTACGGAATCCAATTTTCTCACATAGAAACTTGAAATTTGGCACGGGCATTGATTATGTCATAAATAGGAAAAGCTAAAGGGTCCCAGCTCCGTTATTTAATTCTAGGCACAAAAGAATTAGCGTCCAAGTTTTACGTATTGAATGTAATTTTCTCACATAGAAACTTAAAATTTGGCACGGGCATTGATTATGTCATAAATAGGAAAAGCTAATGGGTCCTAACTCGATTATTCAATTCTATGTGCAAAAGAATTAGCCTTCAAATTTTACGTACGGAATCCAATTTTCTCACGTAGAAACTTGAAATTTGGCACGAGCATTGATTATGTCATAAATAGGAAAAGCTAATGGGTCCCAACTCGATTATTCAATTCTATGTGCAAAAGAATTAGCCTCCAAATTTTACGTACGGAATCCAATTTTCTCACATAGAAACTTGAAATTTGGCACGAGCATTGATTATGTCATAAATAGGAAAAGCTAATGGGTCCCAACTCGATTATTCAATTCTATGCGCAAAAGAATTAGCATCAAAATTTAACGTACGGAATGTATTTTTCTCACTTTCCAGTGTCATAGAAACGTGAAATTTGGCACGAGCATTGATTATGTCATAAATAGGAAAAGCTAATGGGTCCCAACTCGATTTTTCAACTCTATGTGCAAAAGAATTAGCCTCCGAATTTTACGTACGGAATCCAATTTTCTCACATAGAAACTTAAAATTTGGCACGGGTATTGTATATGTTCAAAATAGGAAAAACTAATGGGTCTCAACTCGATTATTCAATTCTATGCGCAAAAGAATTAGCATCAAAATTTTCCGTACGGAATGTATTTTTCTCACTTTCCAGTGTCATAGAAACGTGAAATTTGGCACGAGCATTGATTATGTCATAAATAGGAAAAGCTAATGGGTCCTAACTCGATTATTCAATTCTATGTGCAAAAGAATTAGCCTCCAAATTTTATGTACGGAATCCAATTTTCTCACATAGAAACTTAAAATTTGGCACGAGCATTGATTATGTCATAAATAGGAAAAGCTAATGGGTCCCAATTCGATTTTTCAACTCTATGTGCAAAAGAATTAGCCTCCAAATTTTACGTACGGAATCCAATTTTCTCACATAGAAACTTGAAATTTGGCACGAGCATTGATTATGTCATAAATAGGAAAAGCTAATGGGTCCCAACTCGATTATTCAATTCTATGCGCAAAAGAATTAGAGTCCAAATTTTACGTATAGAATCCAATTTTCTCACATAGAAACTTAAAATTTGGCACGGGCATTGTATATGTTCAAAATAGGAAAAACTAATGGGTCTCAACTCGATTATTCAATTCTATGCGCAAAAGAATTAGCGTCAAAATTTTCCGTACGGAATGTATTTTTCTCACTTTCCAGTGTCATAGAAACGTGAAATTTGGCACGAGCATTGATTATGTCATAAATAGGAAAAGCTAATGGGTCCTAACTCGATTATTCAATTCTATGTGCAAAAGAATTAGCCTCCAAATTTTATGTACGGAATCCAATTTTCTCACATAGAAACTTGAAATTTGGCACGAGCATTGATTATGTCATAAATAGGAAAAGCTAATGGGTCCCAACTCGATTTTTCAACTCTATGTGCAAAAGAATTAGCCTCCAAATTTTACGTACGGAATCCAATTTTCTCACATAGAAACTTGAAATTTGGCACGAGCATTGATTATGTCATAAATAGGAAAAGCTAATGGGTCCCAACTCAATTATTCAATTCTATGCGCAAAAGAATTAGAGTCCAAATTTTACGTATAGAATCCAATTTTCTCACATAGAAACTTAAAATTTGGCACGGGCATTGTATATGTTCAAAATAGGAAAAACTAATGGGTCTCAACTCGATTATTCAATTATATGCGCAAAAGAATTAGCGTCAAAATTTTCCGTACGGAATGTATTTTTCTCACTTTCCAGTGTCATAGAAACGTGAAATTTGGCACGAGCATTGATTATGTCATAAATAGGAAAAGCTAATGGGTCCCAACTCCGTTATTTAATTCTAGGCACTAAAGAATTAGCGTCCAAGTTTTACGTACGGAATGTAATTTTCTCACATAGAAACTTAAAATTTGGCACGGGCATTGATTATGTCATAAATAGGAAAAGCTAATGGGTCCCAACTCCGTTATTTAATTCTATGCGCAAAAGAATTAGCGTCCAAATGTTACGTACGGAATGTAATTTTCTCACATAGAAACTTATAATTTGGCATGGGCATTGATTATGTCATAAATAAGAAAAGCTAATGGGTCCTAACTCGATTATTCAATTCTATGTGCAAAAGAATTAGCCTACAAATTTTACGTACGGAATCCAATTTTCTCACGTAGAAACTTGAAATATGGCACGAGCATTGATTATGTCATAAATAGGAAAAGCTAATGGGTCCCAACTCGATTATTCAATTCTATGTGCAAAAGAATTAGCCTCCAAATTTACGTACGGAATCCAATTTTCTCACATAGAAACTTGAAATTTGGCATGAGCATTGATTATGACATAAATAGGAAAAGCTAATGGGTCCCAACTCGATTATTCAATTCTATGCACAAAAGAATTAGCATCAAAATTTAACGTACGGAATGTATTTTTCTCACTTTCCAGTGTCATAGAAACGTGAAATTTGGCACGAGCATTGATTATGTCATTAATAGGAAAAGCTAATGGGTCCCAACTCGATTTTTCAACTCTATGTGCAAAAGAATTAGCCTCCGAATTTTGCGTACGGAATCCAATTTTCTCACATAGAAACTTAAAATTTGGCACGGGTATTGTATATGTTCAAAATAGGAAAAACTAATGGGTCTCAACTCGATTATTCAATTCTATGCGCAAAAGAATTAGCATCAAAATTTTCCGTACGGAATGTATTTTTCTCACTTTCCAGTGTCATAGAAACGTGAAATTTGGCACGAGCATTGATTATGTCATAAATAGGAAAAGCTAATGGGTCCTAACTCGATTATTCAATTCTATGTGCAAGAGAATTAGCGTCCAAGTTTTACGTATGGAATGTAATTTTCTCACATAGAAACTTAAAATTTGGCACGGGCATTGATTATGTCATAAATAGGAAAAGCTAATGGGTCCTAACTCGATTATTCAATTCTATGTGCAAAAGAATTAGCGTCAAAATTTTACGTATGGAATGTATTTTTCTCACTTTCCAGTGTCATAGAAACGTGAAATTTGGCACGAGCATTGATTATGTCATAAATAGGAAAAGCTAATGGGTCCTAACTAGATTATTCAATTCTATATGCAAAAGAAATAGCGTCAAAATTTTACATACAGAATCCAATTTTCTCACATAGAAACTTGAAATTTGGCACGAGCATTGATTATGTCATAAATAGGAAAAGCTAATGGGTCCCAACTCCGGTATTTAATTCTATGCGCAAAATAATTAGCGTCCAAATGTTATGTACGGAATGTAATTTTCTCACATAGAAACTTAAAATTTGGAAAGGGCATTGATTATGTCATAAATAAGAAAAGCTAATGGGTCCTAACTCGATTATTCAATTCTATGTGCAAAAGAATTAGCCTCCAAATTTTACGTACGGAATCCAATTTTCTCACATAGAAACTTGAAATTTGGCATGAGCATTGATTATGTCATAAATAGGAAAAGCTAATGGGTCCCAACTCGATTATTCAATTCTATGTGCAAAAGAATTAGCCTCCAAATTTTACGTACGGAATCCAATTTTCTCACATAAAAACTTGAAATTTGGCACGAGCATTGATTATGTCATAAATAGGAAAAGCTAATGGGTCCCAACTCGATTATTCAATTCTATGCGCAAAAGAATTAGCGTCCAAATTTTACGTACACAATCCAATTTTCTCACATAGAAACTTAAAATTTGGCACAGGCATTGAATATGTTCTAAATAGGAAAAACTAATGGGTCCCAACTCGATTATTCAATTCGATGCGCAAAAGAATTAGCGTCAAAATTTTACGTACGGAATGTATTTTTCTCACTTTCCAGTGTCATAGAAACGTGAAATTTTTGGCACAAGCATTGATTATGTCATAAATAGGAAAAGCTAATGCGTCCCAACTCGATTATTCAATTCTATGTGCAAAATAATTAGCGTCCAAATTTTACGTACGGAATCCAGTTTTCTCACATAGAAACTTGAAATTTGGCACGAGCATTGATTATGTCATAAATAGGAAAAGCTAATGGGTCCCAACTCCGTTATTTAATTCTATGCGCAAAAGAATTAGCGTCCAAATGTTACGTACGGAATGTAATTTTCTCACATAGAAACTTAAAATTTGGCACGGGCATTGATTATGTCATAAATAAGAAAAGCTAATGGGTCCTAACTCGATTATTCAATTCTATGTGCAAAAGAATTAGCCTTCAAATTTTACGTACGGAATCCAATTTTCTCATGTAGAAACTTGAAATTTGGCACGAGCATTGATTATGTCATAAATAGGAAAAGCTAATGGGTCCCAACTCGATTATTCAATTCTATGTGCAAAAGAATTAGCCTCCAAATTTTACGTACGGAATGTATTTTTCTCACTTTCCAGTGTCATAGAAACGTGAAATTTGGCACGAGCATTGATTATGTCATAAATAGGAAAAGCTAATGGGTCCTAACTCGATTATTCAATTCTATGTGCAAAAGAATTAGCGTCCAAATTTTACGTACAGAATCCAATTTTCTCACATAGAAACTTAAAATTTGGCACGGGCATTGTATATGTTCAAAATAGGAAAAACTAATGGGTCACAACTCGATTATTCAATTCTATGCGCAAAAGAATTAGCATCAAAATTTTACGTACGGAATGTATTTTTCTCACTTTCCAGTGTCATAGAAACGTGAAATTTGGCACGAGCATTGATTATGTCATAAATAGGAAAAGCTAATGGGTCCAACTCGATTATTCAATTCTATGTGCAAAAGAATTAGCCTCCAAATTTTACGTACGGAATCCAATTTTCTCACATAGAAACTTGAAATTTGGCACGAGCATTGATTATGTCATAAATAGGAAAAGCTAATAGGTCCCAACTCGATTATTCAATTCTATGCGCAAAAGAATTAGCGTCCAAATTTTACGTACACAATCCAATTTTCTCACATAGAAACTTACAATTTGGCACGGGCATTGATTATGTCATAAATAGGAAAAGCTAATGGGTCCTAACTCGATTATTCAATTCTATGTGCAAAAGAAATAGAGTCTAAATTTTACATACAGAATCCAATTTTCTCACATAGAAACTTGAAGTTTGGCACGAGCATTGATTATGTCATAAATAGGAAAAGCTAATGGGTCCCAACTCCGGTATTTAATTCTGTGCGCAAAAGAATTAGCGTCCAAATGTTATGTACGGAATGTAATTTTCTCACATAGAAACTTAAAATTTGGCACGGGCATTGATTATGTCATTAATAAGAAAAGCTAATGGGTCCTAACTCGATTATTCAATTCTATGTGCAAAAGAATTAGCCTCCAAATTTTACGTACGGAATCCAATTTTCTCACATAGAAACTTGAAATTTGGCACGAGCATTGATTATGTCATAAATAGGAAAAGCTAATGGGTCCCAACTCGATTATTCAATTCTATATGCAAAAGAATTAGCCTCCAAATTTTACGTACGGAATCCAATTTTCTCACATAGAAACTTGAAATTTGGCACGAGCATTGATTATGTCATAAATAGGAAAAGCTAATGGGTCCCAACTCGATTATTCAATTCTATGCGCAA
Source organism: Eleutherodactylus coqui (assembly GCF_035609145.1). Taxonomy (NCBI): domain Eukaryota; kingdom Metazoa; phylum Chordata; class Amphibia; order Anura; family Eleutherodactylidae; genus Eleutherodactylus; species Eleutherodactylus coqui. The sequence continues at coordinate 1,420,241 of NW_027101866.1, read as the reverse complement.
AAGAATTAGCGTCCAAATTTTACGTACACAATCCAATTTTCTCACATAGAAACTTAAAATTTGGCACAGGCATTGAATATGTATTAAATAGGAAAAACTAATGGGTCCCAACTCGATTATTCAATTCGATGCGCAAAAGAATTAGCGTCAAAATTTTACATACGGAATTTATTTTTCTCACTTTCCAGTGTCATAGAAACGTGAAATTTGGCACGAGAATTGATTATGTCATAAATAGGAAAAGCTAATGGGTCCCAACTGGATTTTTCAACTCTATGTGCAAAAGAATTAGCCTCCAAATTTTACGTACGGAATCCAATTTTCTCATATAGAAACTTAAAATTTGGCACGGGCATTGAATATGTTCAAAATAGGAAAAACTAATGGGTCTCAACTCGATTATTCAATTCTATGCGCAAAAGAATTAGCGTCAAAATTTTCCGTACGGAATGTATTTTTCTCACTTTCCAGTGTCATAGAAACGTGAAATTTGGCACGAGCATTGATTATGTCATAAATAGGAAAAGCTAATGGGTCCTAACTCGATTATTCAATTCTATGTGCAAAAGAATTAGCATCCAAATTTTACGTACGGAATCCAATTTTCTCACATAGAAACTTGAAATTTGGCACGAGCATTGATTATGTCATAAATAGGAAAAGCTAGTGGGTCCCAACTCCGTTATTTAATTCTAGGCACTAAAGAATTAGCGTCCAAGTTTTACGTACGGAATGTAATTTTCTCAAATAGAAACTTAAAATTTGGCACGGGCATTGATTATGTCATAAATAGGAAAAGCTAATGGGTCCCAACTCGATTTTTCCATTCTATGTGCAAAAGAATTAGCCTCCAAATTTTACATACAGAATCCAATTTTCTCACATAGAAACTTGAAATTTGGCACGAGCATTGATTATGTCATAAATAGGAAAAGCTAATGGGTCCCAACTCCGTTATTTAATTCAATGCGCAAAAGAATTAGCGTCCAAATGTTACGTACGGAATGTAATTTTCTCACATAGAAACTAAAAATTTGGCACGGGCATTGATTATGTCATAAATAAAAGCTAATGGGTCCTAACTCGATTATTCAATTCTATGTGCAAAAGAATTAGCCTCCAAATTTTACGTACGGAATCCAATTTTCTCACATAGAAACTTGAAATTTGGCACGAGCATTGATTATGTCATAAATAGGAAAAGCTAATGGGTCCCAACTCGATTTTTCAAATCTATGTGCAAAAGAATTAGCCTCCAAATTTTACGTACGGAATCCAATTTTCTCACATAGAAACTTGAAATTTGGCACGAGCATTGATTATGTCATAAATAGGAAAAGCTAATGGGTCCCAACTCGATTATTCAATTCTATGCGCAAAAGAATTAGCGTCCAAAATTTACGTACAGAATCCAATTTTCTCACATAGAAACTTAAAATTTGGCACGGGCATTGTATATGTTCAAAATAGGAAAAACTAATGGGTCTCAACTCGATTATTCAATTCTATGCGCAATAGAATTTGCGTCAAAATTTTCCGTACGGAATGTATTTTTCTCACTTTCCAGGGTCATAGAAACGTGAAATTTGGCACGAGCATTGATTATGTCATAAATAGGAAAAGCTAATCGGTCCTAACTCGATTATTCACTTCTATGTGCAAAAGAATTAGCGTCAAAATTTTACGTATGGAATGTATTTTTCTCACTTTCCAGTGTCATAGAAACGTGAAATTTGGCACGAGCATTGATTATGTCATAAATAGGAAAAGCTAATGGGTCCCAACTCCGTTTTTTAATTCTAGGCACTAAAGAATTAGCGTCCAAATTTTACGTACACAATCCAATTTTCTCACATAGAAACGTAAAATTTGGCATGGGCATTGAATATGTTCTAAATAGGAAAAACTAATGGGTCCCAACTCGATTATTCAATTCTATGCGCAAAAGAATTAGCGTCAAAATTTAACGTACGGAAGGGGGCGTGGCCTGGATGGAGACCGGAGCAGTCGCACTCCTCTGAACTCCGAGAGAAACGGCCGTAAAAAGCGACAAAAAGCGCATAAAGAGAGGAATTCTACTTCCCACAACCCTCCGGAGGACCTAGCTAAAGAATGGCAACCAGGAGGAAAACAAAAACGGGACCACAGCGTCTCACCTCATATTTCACAGCCCGAGCAGGAGAAGGAGGACAGGAGGTGAGAGAAACTGAGCCGCGGGAGCCGCGGAGATCAGCTGGAGGAACGGAGCGAGGTGATGCCTTACAGAGCAAAAGAGGTAAAAGCTCTCCCCCCGCTTCCCTGCACATGGGATCTCGCAAAAGCCCAGCACAGGGAAATGCAGACCCTGAGAACAGAGTAGCAGAGCTAGCAGGGTTAAACAAAATGACGACTGCCCCCTCTGCTGTAAGCATGCTTCCCGCGCTCCAAGTGCCACAGCAACAGGAAACATTAACCCTTAATAGCCAAAATCCCCTGTGTATCCAGGAGAGAGAGGGACAAAGCACTCAAAGCCTGGAAAAAGACACCCTAATAGATAACAGTGATGATCCTATAATGAGCATGAGCTGCTCAAACCAAGCTGCATCAGAACTATTTATCAAGCAGATGATCTTAGCTCTGAGAGGCTCCCTACAAAAAGACCTGTTATCGGTGTCAACAGCTCTAAATAATTCAGTAGCAGAAATAGGAGCGAGAGTAGACCACATGGAGAACAAGTTTGCAGAATTTGCATCCTCACACAACGATCTCATCGACGCACATTACAATGTTGAAGATGAGCTAGAAGCACTAAAACATAAGGTAGCAGACATCGAAGATAGAAACAGGCGCAATAACCTGAAAATCAGGGGAATTGCAGAAACAATAACCCAACATCAATTGAAAGAATACATTCAAAAGCTCATAAAACAAATCCTCCCAAACACAACCATAGAGGAGAGAATTATTGATAGAGCGCACAGACTGCCGCGCCCAAAATCAGTGCCTGACCACCTCCCAAGAGATGTAATTGTGAGGATACATTTCTTCCATGTAAAAGAAGCCATGTTATACACATTAAGGAAAGAAACAACCCTCCCGGCTCCCTACGAACAAATTAAACTATATACAGACCTCTCCCAGATGACTTTACAGGCCAGAAGGAAATTCAGAGATATCACACAAGCCCTGCGTGACAACAAAATCTTGTACAAGTGGGGCTTCCCGCCTAAGCTAATCATAACGAGAAACGACAAAACCTACGTTATCCAAAACCCCGAAGAAGGGCAGCAACTCATAACTAATTGGGGGGCCCTACCAAAACGGGGAAACGCCCCAACACGCCTGGATACTGAGTGGAACAAAACGCCTAACCGCTGACCAGGACACCCCAGTAGCCTCAGAATCTGGAGGCTGAAATACAAATAACCAGGATCCAACCCTCTCTTCAAGTTTATTATAAGAAAGGCCGGAATCTCACAATGGCTGGACACTTTCCCCCCACCAGAAAGAGTGGCTACCCTGTGCGGGCGCTCACACGTCCAAGAAGGGAAACAGCCGCTCTAACATTTACAAGTTTGTTTTTACCCATTTATCTAGGTTATTTCTTCCCTTCAACCCTATCCACCCCAAAATGGAGGCGCACCCTGATCTCTGGACTGATCCACACAACGAGGAAAGATCCCAGGGAAAAACATCCGAACGGGAGATCCCATCAACAACCCGAATGGAAAAACCAGAAAAGGACAAACGAATCTACGAACTCAAAACAAGGTAAAAACACTACACCATGGATACAAAACTGATGTCCCTTAATGTGAGGGGACTGAACTCCCCTCACAAGAGATCCGCTGTGTGGAGAGACGCCTTGGCCGCCCACGTAGATATCCTATGTTTACAAGAGACTCATTTTGTAAAAGACAAACACCCGAAATTCTCCCATCCTAAATATCCAGTGATATTTATGTCTAACGATGAGAAAAAAAAAGCAGGAGTCCTCATAGCGATTAAAGACTCTATCGAATTCAAACTGCATAATTCTGTCATAGACGAAAGGGGCAGATTTATTATATTAGTATGCGAAATTGATGGGTTCTTGATGACATTAGTCAATATATATGCACCGAATGTATCTCAGATAAGATTCCTTAACAAAATAATGCGGAAAGTTGGGAAGTGTCAAGGGGGTCAGCTTTTATTGTGTGGAGACTTTAACATAATCGCTGATAAAACTCTAGATACCAACAGTAGAGGAAGACTAAACGCCCCTACGTTATCCCCATGGCTCTTAAAAGAAGAGCTATATGATGCATTTAGATGCATAAACGCAAATTCGAAAGAATACACTTTCTATTCTACAAGACATAAAACCTTCACCAGAATTGATATGTTCTTAATAAACTTCTTTTTATTACCAAGAATAAAAAATGCCTCGATCGGCACGGCCTCGTGGTCAGACCACGCTCCAATTTTTATGTCACTGGGACTATCAAAATCAGAACATGTTCCAAAAATATGGCGGAACAACGTCTACCTAATGAAAGCTGACCCTTATAAAACTCAAATTCGCTCTGCTATCCAGGAATATTTTGTGACTAACGACTCCCCTGACTTGGGCCCGTTCACATTATGGAACGCGCACAAGTCAGTCATTCGAGGTATAATGATCAAACAAGGATCACACCACAAAAAAGAAAAGATAAAGAAATTGAATGACCTCCTCATACAAATAAAAGAACTAGAAAAACAAGTACAACAAAACCCGACGGAAATAATGCACAAAAAATTGTTAAACACAAGGCAACAAATAAGAGACCATTTACTGCTAGATCACGAGAAACTACTAAGAGCATACAATACCACCTACTACACAGACAAATTCAGCAGTTATATGGCCCGCAAAGTAAAGCAGAGACGTATTAAAACCAGAATACCGTTTATCAAAGCACCAGATTCGGAACACAAAACTAGCAACCCAAAAGATATAGCGGAGGTATTTTCCAAATTCTACGAAAAATTATATAATTTAAAAAACGATGACTCAACAACACAACCTAATGAAGAAAAAATTAAGGAATTCTTGAAAGACATAGACCTACCGAAGGTGGACCTAAAACAATTGGAAACACTTAACGCCCCTATCTCCGTCCAGGAAACACTCAAAACAATCAAATCCCTAAAAAAAGACAAAGCCCCGGGCCCTGATGGGTATTCCAACGAGTACTACCAAATATATGGGGAAGAGTTGGCCATAAATCTCACTAAAACCTTTAATAACGCCATGAGACTTGGAGAATTACCCACAGAAATGCTCCAAGCTACAATAGTAACTATCCCAAAACCTGACAAAGATCACTCCTCACCGGCAAACTACAGGCCAATTTCCTTATTGAACAGTGATACGAAGGTTTATGCAAAAATCCTAGCCCAAAGACTAATGGGAATCATCCCAAACCTGGTACACAGCGATCAGGTGGGCTTCACACTGGGTCGCCAGGCGTCGGACGGCACAAGGAGGATAATAGACCTCTTGGCCGCGGTGACGAGGCTGCGAACGCCTTCTCTGCTCCTAACCCTGGATGCGGAGAAGGCGTTCGACAGAATCCATTGGGGATACGCTTTTGCTGTACTAGAAAAATTCGGTTTTAAGGGGGAGATATTCGGAGCCATACAGGCCCTATATTCATCCCCAACGGCGAAAGTACTGGCCAACGGTGTCCTGTCTAATAGTTTTCAAATCACCAACGGTACGCGTCAGGGATGCCCCCTCTCCCCCCTACTATTTGTACTTACGATAGAACCATTCGCAGAAAAAATCAGAACGGACCCGGAAATCAGAGGTATCCCACTCCCACTCCGCCAACATAAAATTGGCTTGTTCGCGGATGATGTCGCACTGATCATGACTCACCCCTTGACATCCCTCAGAGCAATCACAAAAAACATAAACCAATTCGGACAAGTATCATACTATAAAATAAACGCCCATAAATCCCAAATACTAGGCATCAACATACCAAGAAAATTAAAAAAGACCATCAAGGAAGAATCCCCATACTCGTGGGAATCAGAGGAAATCCCTTACTTAGGAATTAAACTAACATTACCCTTAAACAACATGCCGATAAGCAACCTAAACTCCTTACTAAATTCTTTACAAAAAGACCTAGATAGGTTTGAGAAAACAGAACCCTCTTGGTTAGGGAGAATAGTACTATATAAGATGATGGTACTACCAAAAATCCTTTATATATTCAGAACCATGATACTGCCTATCCCCCAAAAATATTTAAAACTCTTGCAAAACCAAATGCTAAAATTCATCTGGAACAAGAAGAAACCCAGAATGGCTGCCTCCATACTATTTGCCTCCAGAGGAAGAGGAGGAATGGGAGCCCCCAATATCACAGCCTATTATAGAGCCACCATAATCCAACAACTAAACGCCTGGTGCACCCCACAAAATAACATAAGCTGGCCAGAAATTGAAAAACAATTAAACGGAGGTGGCAACCTCCGCACTTTACTGCTGTCGGCTGCAATTGACTCAAACACAGCAACCTCAAATAACCCAACGATCAAAACCTCACTAGAAGCATGGTTGATGATAATGGAAATATCCAAATCCCACCTCCCGAGGAAACAAATACCACTCCCAATAGACGTACTAGAACGATTGATTCCCAACCTATCACTAAAGAATTGGAAACAAAGGGGAATTAAGCTACTGACAGATATTTTTAGCGACTTAAAACTGAAACCCTTTGAAACATTGTGTAAAGAATTAAAACTTACCAACTTAGACCTTCTACAATATAGGCAAATAAAAAGCTTCCTCTCAACCAACAAACAACTCTCGTTAACACTGCCTATATACCTATACAACCTACTCTACTTACAGAAACCACTAAAGAACAAACTAAAACACTGGTACGAAATACTAAACGGAGAAGCCCCAGAAGAACCTAATAAACAGAAAAAAATTCACATACTTAATTGGGAAAAAGACCTAAAAATCTCATACAGTTTAGACTATTGGATTAAAACATGTAACTGGGCCCACAAATGCACATTAAGCGCCAAACTATTGGAAGTCCATCAAAAAACACTCACGAGATGGTATTACTCTCCCCTGAGACTTGCACAATTATTCCCAGGGACCCCGGGAAATTGCTGGAGAGGCTGCAATGAAAAAGGCTCCCTTTTACATATATTTTGGGAATGCACCCACCTACGTCCACTATGGAACGCAATCTCCACAATTGCATACAAATTATGGGGGATCAAAATAAAACTCAAACCACAAACTGCCATCTTGCTGTTGGAGATGGAGAATCTCCCCCCTCGCTGCAGAAAATTCACGACCCACATGCTGCTATGTGCCAAATTATTGATTACTAGAAATTGGAAGGCTACAAAAATACCAACAGCACAAAATCTCACACAAATCTTATCTGATCATTGCACACTAGAAAAGGTATACGCAATGAGACAAGACAGATTCACTAATTTTAAGGAAACATGGCAACCTTGGATAGAGGGGACTAAAAGAAACCTAATTCCATGGCAGACAAACTAATCCCGAAAAGGAACCAACAAACTAAACATGTGAACAACAGATAATTATAGGGTTGCGCCAACAACCTCCAAAACCCAAGTTACTCCCCCCCCCCTCCTCCAACCCTCTCCCCCCCACCCACCCTTGTTATGTTAGAGTGATAATATCTTAAATACCTGTGATTAAGTTAGGTAAATGAATCTAATGTTAAGAGAATGTATTCAATAAGGACTTGTTATACTACAAATGAATGTGATTATTACATGCAATGTAAACTTGATTCACAATAAAAACCTATTGGAAATAAAATTTAACGTACGGAATGTATTTTTCTCACTTTCCAGTGTCATAGAAACGTGAAATTTGGCACGAGCATTGATTATGTCATAAATAGGATAAGCTAATGGGTCCCAACTCGATTTTTCAACTCTATGTGCAAAAGAATTAGCGTCCAAATTTTACGTACGGAATCCAATTTTCTCATATAGAAACTTAAAATTTGGCACGGGCATTGTATATGTTCAAAATAGGAAAAACTAATGGGTCTCAACTCGATTATTCAATTCTATGCGCAAAAGAATTAGCGTCAAAATTTTCCGTACGGAATGTATTTTTCTCACTTTCCAGTGTCATAGAAACGTGAAATTTGGCACGAGCATTGATTATGTCATAAATAGGAAAAGCTAATGGGTCCCAACTCGATTATTCAATTCTATGTGCAAAAGAATTAGCGTCCAAATTTTACGTACGGAATCCAATTTTCTCACATAGAAACTTGAGATTTGGCACGAGCATTGATTATGTCATAAATAGGAAAAGCTAATGGGTCCCAACTCCGTTATTTAATTCTAGGCACTAAAGAATTAGCGTCCAAGTTTTACGTACGGAATGTAATTTTCTCAAATAGAAACTTAAAATTTGGCACGGGCATTGTATATGTTCAAAATAGGAAAAACTAATGGGTCTCAACTCGATTATTCAATTCTATGTGCAAAAGAATTAGCGTCAAAATTTTACGTACGGAATGTATTTTTCTCACTTTCCAGGGTCATAGAAACGTGAAATTTGGCACGAGCATTGATTATGTCATAAATAGGAAAAGCTAATGGGTCCTAACTCGATTATTCAATTCTATGTGCAAAAGAATTAGCGTCAAAATTTTACGTATAGAATGTATTTTTCTCACTTTCCAGTGTCACAGAAACGTGAAATTTGGCACGAGCATTGATTATGTCATAAATAGAAAAAGCTAATGGGTCCCAACTCGATTATTCAATTCTATGTGCAAAAGAATTAGCCTCCAAATTTTACGTACAGAATCCAATTTTCTCACATAGAAACTTGAAATTTGGCACGAGAATTGATTATGTCATAAATAGGAAAAGCTAATGGGTCCCAACTCGATTATTCAATTCTATGTGCAAAAGAATTAGCCTCCAAATTTTACGTACGGAATCCAATTTTCTCACATAGAAACTTGAAATTTGGCACGAGCATTGATTATGTCATAAATAGGAAAAGCTAATGGGTCCAAACTCGATTATTCAATTCTATGCGCAAAAGAATTAGCGTCAAAATTTAACGTACGGAATCCAATTTTCTCACATAGAAACGTAAAGTTTGGCATGGGCATTGAATATGTTCTAAATAGGAAAAACTAATGGGTCCCAACTCGATTATTCAATTCTATGCGCAAAAGAATTAGCGTCAAAATTTAACGTACGGAATGTATTTTTCTCACTTTCCAGTGTCATAGAAACGTGAAATTTGGCACGAGCATTGATTATGTCATAAATAGGAAAAGCTAATGGGTCCAACTCGATTATTCAATTCTATGTGCAAAAGAATTAGCCTCCAAATTTTACGTACAGAATCCAATTTTCTCACATAGAAACTTGAAATTTGGCACGAGCATTGATTATGTCATAAATAGGAAAAGCTAATGGGTCCCAACTCGATTATTCAATTCTATGCGCAAAAGAATTAGCGTCCAAATTTTACGTATAGAATCCAATTTTCTCACATAGAAACTTAAAATTTGGCACGGGCATTGTATATGTTCAAAATAGGAAAAACTAATGGGTCTCAACTCGATTATTCAATTCTATGCGCAAAAGAATTAGCGTCAAAATTTTCCGTACGGAATGTATTTTTCTCACTTTCCAGTGTCATAGAAACGTGAAATTTGGCACGAGCATTGATTATGTCATAAATAGGAAAAGCTAATGGGTCCTAACTCGATTATTCAATTCTATGTGCAAAAGAATTAGCGTCAAAATTTTACGTATGGAATGTATTTTTCTCACTTTCCAGTGTCATAGAAACGTGAAATTTGGCACGAGCATTGATTATGTCATAAATAGGAAAAGCTAATGGGTCCCAACTCCGTTATTTAATTCTAGGCACTAAAGAATTAGCGCCCAAGTTTTACGTACGGAATGTAATTTTCTCACATAGAAACTTAAAATTTGGCACGGGCATTGATTATGTCATAAATAGGAAAAGCTAATTGGTCCTAACTCAATTATTCAATTCTATGTGCAAAAGAATTAGCGTCAAAATTTTACGTACGGAATCCAATTTTCTCACATAGAAACTTGAAATTTGGCATGAGCATTGATTATGTCATAAATAGGAAAAGCTAAAGGGTCCCAACTCCGTTATTTAATTCTAGGCACAAAAGAATTAGCGTCCAAGTTTTACGTATGGAATGTAATTTTCTCACATAGAAACTTAAAATTTGGCACGGGCATTGATTATGTCATAAATAGGAAAAGCTAATGGGTCCTAACTCGATTATTCAATTCTATGCGCAAAAGAATTAGCGTCCAAATTTTATGTACACAATCCAATTTTCTCACATAGAAACTTAAAATTTGGCACAGGCATTGAATATGTTCTAAATAGGACAAACTAATGGGTCCCAACTCGATTATTCAATTCTATGTGCAAAAGAATTAGCATCAAAATTTTACGTACGGAATGAATTTTTCTCACTTTCCAGTGTCATAGAAACATGAAATTTGGCACGAGCATTGATTATGTCATAAATAGGAAAAGCTAATGGGTCCAACTCGATTATTCAATTCTATGTGCAAAAGAATTAGCCTCCAAATTTTACGTACGGAATCCAATTTTCTCACATAGAAACTTGAAATTTGGCACGAGCATTGATTATGTCATAAATAGGAAAAGCTAATGGGTCCCAACTCGATTATTCAATTCTATGCGCAAAAGAATTAGCGTCCAAATTTTATGTACACTATCCAATTTTCTCACATAGAAACTTAAAATTTAGCACGGGCATTGAATATGTTCTAAATAGGAAAAACTAATGGGTTCCAACTCGATTATTCAATTCTATGCGCAAAAGAATTAGCGTCAAAATTTAACGTACGGAATGTATTTTTCTCACTTTCCAGTGTCATAGAAACGTGAAATTTGGCACGAGCATTGATTATGTCATAAATAGGAAAAGCTAATGGGACCAACTCGATTATTCAATTCTATGTGCAAAAGAATTAGCCTCCAAATTTTATGTACGGAATCCAATTTTCTCACATAGAAACTTGAAATTTGGCACGAGCATTGATTATGTCATAAATAAGAAAAGCTAATGGGTCCCAACTCGATTTTTCAAATCTATGTGCAAAAGAATTAGCCTCCAAATTTTACGTACGGAATCCAATTTTCTCACATAGAAACTTGAAATTTGGCACGAGCATTGATTATGTCATAAATAGGAAAAGCTAATGGGTCCCAACTCGATTATTCAATTCTATGCGCAAAAGAATTAGCGTCCAAAATTTACGTACAGAATCCAATTTTCTCACATAGAAACTTAAAATTTGGCACGGGCATTGCCTATGTTCAAAATAGGAAAAACTAATGGGTCTCAACTCGATTATTCAATTCTATGGGCAAAAGAATTTGCGTCAAAATTTTCCGTACGGAATGTATTTTTCTCACTTTCCAGTGTCATAGAAACGTGAAATTTGGCACGAGCATTGATTATGTCATAAATAGGAAAAGCTAATGGGTCCTAACTCGATTATTCACTTCTATGTGCAAAAGAATTAGCGTCAAAATTTTACGTATGGAATGTATTTTTCTCACTTTCCAGTGTCATAGAAACGTGAAATTTGGCACGAGCATTGATTATGTCATAAATAGGAAAAGCTAATGGGTCCCAACTCGATTATTCAATTCTATGTGCAAAAGAATTAGCATCCAAATTTTACGTACGGAATCCAATTTTCTCACATAGAAACTTGAAATTTGGCACGAGCATTGATTATGTCATAAATAGGAAAAGCTAATGGGTCCCAACTCCGTTATTTAATTCTAGGCACTAAAGAATTAGCGTCCAAGTTTTACGTACGGAATGTAATTTTCTCAAATAGAAACTTAAAATTTGGCACGGGCATTGATTATGTCATAAATAGGAAAAGCTAATGGGTCCCAACTCGATTTTTCAATTCTATGTGCAAAAGAATTAGCCTCCAAATTTTAGTAACAGAATCCAATTTTCTCACATAGAAACTTGAAATTTGGCATGAGCATTGATTATGTCAGAAATAGGAAAAGCTAATGGGTCCCAACTCCGTTATTTAATTCTATGCGCAAAAGAATTAGCGTCCAAATGTTACGTACGGAATGTAATTTTCTCACATAGAAACTTAAAATTTGGCACGGGCATTGATTATGTCATAAATAAGAAAAGCTAATGGGTCCTAACTCGATTATTCAATTCTATGTGCAAAAGAATTAGCCGTCAAATTTTAAGTACGGAATCCAATTTTCTCACATAGAAACTTGAAATTTGGCACGAGCATTGATTATGTCATAAATAGGAAAAGCTAATGGGTCCCAACTCGATTATTCAATTCTATGCGCAAAAGAATTAGCGTCCAAATTTTACGTATAGAATCCAATTTTCTCACATAGAAACTTAAAATTTGGCACGGGCATTGTATATGTTCAAAATAGGAAAAACTAATGGGTCTCAACTCGATTATTCAATTCTATGCGCAAAAGAATTAGCGTCAAAATTTTCGTTACGGAATGTATTTTTCTCACTTTCCAGGGTCATAGAAACGTGAAATTTGGCACGAGCATTGATTATGTCATAAATAGGAAAAGCTAATGGGTCCTAACTCGATTATTCAATTCTATGTGCAAAAGAATTAGCGTCAAAATTTTACGTATGGAATGTATTTTTCTCACTTTCCAGTGTCACAGAAACGTGAAATTTGGCACGAGCATTGATTATGTCATAAATAGGAAAAGCTAATGGGTCCCAACTCGATTATTCATTTCTATGTGCAAAAGAATTAGCCTCCAAATTTTACGTACGGAATCCAATTTTCTCACATAGAAACTTGAAATTTGGCACGAGCATTGATTATGTCTTAAATAGGAAAAGCTAATGGGTCCCAACTCGATTATTCAATTCTATGTGCAAAAGAATTAGCCTCCAAATTTTACGTACGGAATGTATTTTTCTCACTTTCCAGTGTCATAGAAACGTGAAATTTGGCACGAGCATTGATTATGTCATAAATAGGAAAAGCTAATGGGTCCTAACTCGATTATTCAATTCTATGTGCAAAAGAATTAGCCTCCAAATTTTATGTACGGAATCCAATTTTCTCACATAGAAACTTGAAATTTGGCACGAGCATTGATTATGTCATAAATAGGAAAAGCTAATGGGTCCCAACTCGATTTTTCAACTCTATGTGCAAAAGAATTAGCCTCCAAATTTTACGTACGGAATCCAATTTTCTCACATAGAAACTTGAAATTTGGCACGAGCATTGATTATGTCATAAATAGGAAAAGCTAATGGGTCCCAACTCGATTATTCAATTCTATGCGCAAAAGAATTAGAGTCCAAATTTTACGTATAGAATCCAATTTTCTCACATAGAAACTTAAAATTTGGCACGGGCATTGTATATGTTCAAAATAGGAAAAACTAATGGGTCTCAACTCGATTATTCAATTCTATGCGCAAAAGAATTAGCGTCAAAATTTTCCGTACGGAATGTATTTTTCTCACTTTCCAGTGTCATAGAAACTTGAAATTTGGCACGAGCATTGATTATGTCATAAATAGGAAAAGCTAATGGGTCCCAACTCGATTATTCAATTCTATGCGCAAAAGAATTAGAGTCCAAATTTTACGTATAGAATCCAATTTTCTCACATAGAAACTTAAAATTTGGCACGGGCATTGTATATGTTCAAAATAGGAAAAACTAATGGGTCTCAACTCGATTATTCAATTCTATGCGCAAAAGAATTAGCGTCAAAATTTTCCGTACGGAATGTATTTTTCTCACTTTCCAGTGTCATAGAAACGTGAAATTTGGCACGAGCATTGATTATGTCATAAATAGGAAAAACTAATGGGTCCCAACTCGATTATTCAATTCTATGCGCAACAGAATTAGCGTCAAAATTTAACGTACGGAATGTATTTTTCTCACTTTCCAGTGTCATAGAAACGTGAAATTTGGCACGAGCATTGATGTCATAAATAGGAAAAGCTAATGGGTCCAACTCGATTATTCAATTCTATGTGCAAAAGAATTAGCCTCCAAATTTTACGTACAGAATCCAATTTTCTCACATAGAAACTTGAAATTTGGCACGAGCATTGATTATGTCATAAATAGGAAAAGCTAATGGGTCCCAACTCCGTTATTTAATTCTAGGCACTAAAGAATTAGCGTCCAAGTTTTACGTACGGAATGTAATTTTCTCAAATAGAAACTTAAAATTTGGCACGGGCATTGATTATGTCATAAATAGGAAAAGCTAATGGGTCCCAACTCGATTTTTCAATTCTATGTGCAAAAGAATTAGCCTCCAAATTTTAGTAACAGAATCCAATTTTCTCACATAGAAACTTGAAATTTGGCATGAGCATTGATTATGTCAGAAATAGGAAAAGCCAATGGGTCCCAACTCCGTTATTTAATTCTATGCGCAAAAGAATTAGCGTCCAAATGTTACGTACGGAATGTAATTTTCTCACATAGAAACTTAAAATTTGGCACGGGCATTGATTATGTCATAAATAAGAAAAGCTAATGGGTCCTAACTCGATTATTCAATTCTATGTGCAAAAGAATTAGCCGTCAAATTTTAAGTACGGAATCCAATTTTCTCACATAGAAACTTGAAATTTGGCACGAGCATTGATTATGTCAAAAAAAGGAAAAGCTAATGGGTCCCAACTCGATTATTCAATTCTATGCGCAAAAGAATTAGCGTCCAAATTTTACGTATAGAATCCAATTTTCTCACATAGAAACTTAAAATTTGGCACGGGCATTGTATATGTTTAAAATAGGAAAAACTAATGGGTCTCAACTCGATTATTCAATTCTATGCGCAAAAGAATTAGCGTCAAAATTTTCGTTACGGAATGTATTTTTCTCACTTTCCAGGGTCATAGAAACGTGAAATTTGGCACGAGCATTGATTATGTCATAAATAGGAAAAGCTAATGGGTCCTAACTCGATTATTCAATTCTATGTGCAAAAGAATTAGCGTCAAAATTTTACGTATGGAATGTATTTTTCTCACTTTCCAGTGTCACAGAAACGTGAAATTTGGCACGAGCATTGATTATGTCATAAATAGGAAAAGCTAATGGGTCCCAACTCGATTATTCATTTCTATGTGCAAAAGAATTAGCCTCCAAATTTTACGTACGGAATCCAATTTTCTCACATAGAAACTTGAAATTTGGCACGAGCATTGATTATGTCATAAATAGGAAAAGCTAATGGGTCCCAACTCGATTATTCAATTCTATGTGCAAAAGAATTAGCCTCCAAATTTTACGTACGGAATGTATTTTTCTCACTTTCCAGTGTCATAGAAACGTGAAATTTGGCACGAGCATTGATTATGTCATAAATAGGAAAAGCTAATGGGTCCTAACTCGATTATTCAATTCTATGTGCAAAAGAATTAGCCTCCAAATTTTATGTACGGAATCCAATTTTCTCACATAGAAACTTGAAATTTGGCACGAGCATTGATTATGTCATAAATAGGAAAAGCTAATGGGTCCCAACTCGATTTTTCAACTCTATGTGCAAAAGAATTAGCCTCCAAATTTTACGTACGGAATCCAATTTTCTCACATAGAAACTTGAAATTTGGCACGAGCATTGATTATGTCATAAATAGGAAAAGCTAATGGGTCCCAACTCGATTATTCAATTCTATGCGCAAAAGAATTAGAGTCCAAATTTTACGTATAGAATCCAATTTTCTCACATAGAAACTTAAAATTTGGCACGGGCATTGTATATGTTCAAAATAGGAAAAACTAATGGGTCTCAACTCGATTATTCAATTCTATGCGCAA
The DNA here is from genome assembly GCF_035609145.1 of Eleutherodactylus coqui. Classification (NCBI taxonomy): domain Eukaryota; kingdom Metazoa; phylum Chordata; class Amphibia; order Anura; family Eleutherodactylidae; genus Eleutherodactylus; species Eleutherodactylus coqui. Next base: position 1,404,314 of record NW_027101866.1, on the reverse strand, counting down.
AAGAATTAGCGTCAAAATTTTCCGTACGGAATGTATTTTTCTCACTTTCCAGTGTCATAGAAACTTGAAATTTGGCACGAGCATTGATTATGTCATAAATAGGAAAAGCTAATGGGTCCCAACTCGATTATTCAATTCTATGCGCAAAAGAATTAGAGTCCAAATTTTACGTATAGAATCCAATTTTCTCACATAGAAACTTAAAATTTGGCACGGGCATTGTATATGTTCAAAATAGGAAAAACTAATGGGTCTCAACTCGATTATTCAATTCTATGCGCAAAAGAATTAGCGTCAAAATTTTCCGTACGGAATGTATTTTTCTCACTTTCCAGTGTCATAGAAACGTGAAATTTGGCACGAGCATTGATTATGTCATAAATAGGAAAAACTAATGGGTCCCAACTCGATTATTCAATTCTATGCGCAACAGAATTAGCGTCCAAAATTTAACGTACGGAATGTATTTTTCTCACTTTCCAGTGTCATAGAAACGTGAAATTTGGCACGAGCATTGATTATGTCATAAATAGGAAAAGCTAATGGGTCCAACTCGATTATTCAATTCTATGTGCAAAAGAATTAGCCTCCAAATTTTACGTACAGAATCCAATTTTCTCACATAGAAACTTGAAATTTGGCACGAGCATTGATTATGTCATAAATAGGAAAAGCTAATGGGTCCCAACTCCGTTATTTAATTCTAGGCACTAAAGAATTAGCGTCCAAGTTTTACGTACGGAATGTAATTTTCTCAAATAGAAACTTAAAATTTGGCACGGGCATTGATTATGTAATAAATAGGAAAAGCTAATGGGTCCCAACTCGATTTTTCAATTCTATGTGCAAAAGAATTAGCCTCCAAATTTTAGTAACAGAATCCAATTTTCTCACATAGAAACTTGAAATTTGGCATGAGCATTGATTATGTCAGAAATAGGAAAAGCTAATGGGTCCCAACTCCGTTATTTAATTCTATGCGCAAAAGAATTAGCGTCCAAATGTTACGTACGGAATGTAATTTTCTCACATAGAAACTTAAAATTTGGCACGGGCATTGATTATGTCATAAATAAGAAAAGCTAATGGGTCCTAACTCGATTATTCAATTCTATGTGCAAAAGAATTAGCCGTCAAATTTTAAGTACGGAATCCAATTTTCTCACATAGAAACTTGAAATTTGGCACGAGCATTGATTATGTCATAAATAGGAAAAGCTAATGGGTCCCAACTCGATTATTCAATTCTATGCGCAAAAGAATTAGCGTCCAAATTTTACGTATAGAATCCAATTTTCTCACATAGAAACTTAAAATTTGGCACGGGCATTGTATATGTTCAAAATAGGAAAAACTAATGGGTCTCAACTCGATTATTCAATTCTATGCGCAAAAGAATTAGCGTCAAAATTTTCGTTACGGAATGTATTTTTCTCACTTTCCAGGGTCATAGAAACGTGAAATTTGGCACGAGCATTGATTATGTCATAAATAGGAAAAGCTAATGGGTCCTAACTCGATTATTCAATTCTATGTGCAAAAGAATTAGCGTCAAAATTTTACGTATGGAATGTATTTTTCTCACTTTCCAGTGTCACAGAAACGTGAAATTTGGCACGAGCATTGATTATGTCATAAATAGGAAAAGCTAATGGGTCCCAACTCGATTATTCATTTCTATGTGCAAAAGAATTAGCCTCCAAATTTTACGTACGGAATCCAATTTTCTCACATAGAAACTTGAAATTTGGCACGAGCATTGATTATGTCATAAATAGGAAAAGCTAATGGGTCCCAACTCGATTATTCAATTCTATGTGCAAAAGAATTAGCCTCCAAATTTTACGTACGGAATGTATTTTTCTCACTTTCCAGTGTCATAGAAACGTGAAATTTGGCACGAGCATTGATTATGTCATAAATAGGAAAAGCTAATGGGTCCCAACTCGATTATTCATTTCTATGTGCAAAAGAATTAGCCTCCAAATTTTACGTACGGAATCCAATTTTCTCACATAGAAACTTGAAATTTGGCACGAGCATTGATTATGTCATAAATAGGAAAAGCTAATGGGTCCCAACTCGATTATTCAATTCTATGCGCAAAAGAATTAGAGTCCAAATTTTACGTATAGAATCCAATTTTCTCACATAGAAACTTAAAATTTGGCACGGGCATTGTATATGTTCAAAATAGGAAAAACTAATGGGTCTCAACTCGATTATTCAATTCTATGCGCAAAAGAATTAGCGTCAAAATTTTCCGTACGGAATGTATTTTTCTCACTTTCCAGTGTCATAGAAACTTGAAATTTGGCACGAGCATTGATTATGTCATAAATAGGAAAAGCTAATGGGTCCCAACTCGATTATTCAATTCTATGCGCAAAAGAATTAGAGTCCAAATTTTACGTATAGAATCCAATTTTCTCACATAGAAACTTAAAATTTGGCACGGGCATTGTATATGTTCAAAATAGGAAAAACTAATGGGTCTCAACTCGATTATTCAATTCTATGCGCAAAAGAATTAGCGTCAAAATTTTCCGTACGGAATGTATTTTTCTCACTTTCCAGTGTCATAGAAACGTGAAATTTGGCACGAGCATTGATTATGTCATAAATAGGAAAAACTAATGGGTCCCAACTCGATTATTCAATTCTATGCGCAACAGAATTAGCGTCAAAATTTAACGTACGGAATGTATTTTTCTCACTTTCCAGTGTCATAGAAACGTGAAATTTGGCACGAGCATTGATTATGTCATAAATAGGAAAAGCTAATGGGTCCAACTCGATTATTCAATTCTATGTGCAAAAGAATTAGCCTCCAAATTTTACGTACAGAATCCAATTTTCTCACATAGAAACTTGAAATTTGGCACGAGCATTGATTATGTCATAAATAGGAAAAGCTAATGGGTCCCAACTCCGTTATTTAATTCTAGGCACTAAAGAATTAGCGTCCAAGTTTTACGTACGGAATGTAATTTTCTCACATAGAAACTTAAAATTTGGCACGGGCATTGATTATGTCATAAATAGGAAAAGCTAATGGGTCCCAACTCCGTTATTTAATTCTATGCGCAAAAGAATTAGCGTCCAAATGTTACGTACGGAATGTAATTTTCTCACATAGAAACTTAAAATTTGGCATGGGCATTGATTATGTCATAAATAAGAAAAGCTAATGGGTCCTAACTCGATTATTCAATTCTATGTGCAAAAGAATTAGCCTACAAATTTTACGTACGGAATCCAATTTTCTCACGTAGAAACTTGAAATATGGCACGAGCATTGATTATGTCATAAATAGGAAAAGCTAATGGGTCCCAACTCGATTATTCAATTCTATGTGCAAAAGAATTAGCCTCCAAATTTACGTACGGAATCCAATTTTCTCACATAGAAACTTGAAATTTGGCACGAGCATTGATTATGTCATAAATAGGAAAAGCTAATGGGTCCCAACTAGATTATTCAATTCTATGCACAAAAGAATTAGCATCAAAATTTAACGTACGGAATGTATTTTTCTCACTTTCCAGTGTCATAGAAACGTGAAATTTGGCACGAGCATTGATTATGTCATAAATAGGAAAAGCTAATGGGTCCCAACTCGATTTTTCAACTCTATGTGCAAAAGAATTAGCCTCCGAATTTTACGTACGGAATCCAATTTTCTCACATAGAAACTTAAAATTTGGCACGGGTATTGTATATGTTCAAAATAGGAAAAACTAATGGGTCTCAACTCGATTATTCAATTCTATGCGCAAAAGAATTAGCATCAAAATTTTCCGTACGGAATGTATTTTTCTCACTTTCCAGTGTCATAGAAACGTGAAATTTGGCACGAGCATTGATTATGTCATAAATAGGAAAAGCTAATGGGTCCTAACTCGATTATTCAATTCTATGTGCAAAAGAATTAGCGTCCAAGTTTTACGTATGGAATGTAATTTTCTCACATAGAAACTTAAAATTTGGCACGGGCATTGATTATGTCATAAATAGGAAAAGCTAATGGGTCCTAACTCGATTATTCAATTCTATGTGCAAAAGAATTAGCGTCAAAATTTTACGTATGGAATGTATTTTTCTCACTTTCCAGTGTCATAGAAACGTGAAATTTGGCACGAGCATTGATTATGTCATAAATAGGAAAAGCTAATGGGTCCTAACTAGATTATTCAATTCTATATGCAAAAGAAATAGCGTCTAAATTTTACATGCAGAATCCAATTTTCTCACATAGAAACTTGAAATTTGGCACGAGCATTGATTATGTCATAAATAGGAAAAGCTAATGGGTCCCAACTCCGGTATTTAATTCTATGCGCAAAAGAATTAGCGTCCAAATGTTATGTACGGAATGTAATTTTCTCACATAGAAACTTAAAATTTGGAACGGGCATTGATTATGTCATAAATAAGAAAAGCTAATGGGTCCTAACTCGATTATTCAATTCTATGTGCAAAAGAATTAGCCTCCAAATTTTACGTACGGAATCCAATTTTCTCACATAGAAACTTGAAATTTGGCACGAGCATTGATTATGTCATAAATAGGAAAAGCTAATGGGTCCCAACTCGATTATTCAATTCTATGCGCAAAAGAATTAGCGTCCAAATTTTACGTATAGAATCCAATTTTCTCACATAGAAACTTAAAATTTGGCACGGGCATTGTATATGTTCAAAATAGGAAAAACTAATGGGTCTCAACTCGATTATTCAATTCTATGCGCAAAAGAATTAGCGTCAAAATTTTCGTTACGGAATGTATTTTTCTCACTTTCCAGGGTCATAGAAACGTGAAATTTGGCACGAGCATTGATTATGTCATAAATAGGAAAAGCTAATGGGTCCTAACTCGATTATTCAATTCTATGTGCAAAAGAATTAGCGTCAAAATTTTACGTATGGAATGTATTTTTCTCACTTTCCAGTGTCACAGAAACGTGAAATTTGGCACGAGCATTGATTATGTCATAAATAGGAAAAGCTAATGGGTCCCAACTCGATTATTCATTTCTATGTGCAAAAGAATTAGCCTCCAAATTTTACGTACGGAATCCAATTTTCTCACATAGAAACTTGAAATTTGGCACGAGCATTGATTATGTCATAAATAGGAAAAGCTAATGGGTCCCAACTCGATTATTCAATTCTATGTGCAAAAGAATTAGCCTCCAAATTTTACGTACGGAATGTATTTTTCTCACTTTCCAGTGTCATAGAAACGTGAAATTTGGCACGAGCATTGATTATGTCATAAATAGGAAAAGCTAATGGGTCCCAACTCGATTATTCATTTCTATGTGCAAAAGAATTAGCCTCCAAATTTTACGTACGGAATCCAATTTTCTCACATAGAAACTTGAAATTTGGCACGAGCATTGATTATGTCATAAATAGGAAAAGCTAATGGGTCCCAACTCGATTATTCAATTCTATGCGCAAAAGAATTAGAGTCCAAATTTTACGTATAGAATCCAATTTTCTCACATAGAAACTTAAAATTTGGCACGGGCATTGTATATGTTCAAAATAGGAAAAACTAATGGGTCTCAACTCGATTATTCAATTCTATGCGCAAAAGAATTAGCGTCAAAATTTTCCGTACGGAATGTATTTTTCTCACTTTCCAGTGTCATAGAAACTTGAAATTTGGCACGAGCATTGATTATGTCATAAATAGGAAAAGCTAATGGGTCCCAACTCGATTATTCAATTCTATGCGCAAAAGAATTAGAGTCCAAATTTTACGTATAGAATCCAATTTTCTCACATAGAAACTTAAAATTTGGCACGGGCATTGTATATGTTCAAAATAGGAAAAACTAATGGGTCTCAACTCGATTATTCAATTCTATGCGCAAAAGAATTAGCGTCAAAATTTTCCGTACGGAATGTATTTTTCTCACTTTCCAGTGTCATAGAAACGTGAAATTTGGCACGAGCATTGATTATGTCATAAATAGGAAAAACTAATGGGTCCCAACTCGATTATTCAATTCTATGCGCAACAGAATTAGCGTCAAAATTTAACGTACGGAATGTATTTTTCTCACTTTCCAGTGTCATAGAAACGTGAAATTTGGCACGAGCATTGATTATGTCATAAATAGGAAAAGCTAATGGGTCCAACTCGATTATTCAATTCTATGTGCAAAAGAATTAGCCTCCAAATTTTACGTACAGAATCCAATTTTCTCACATAGAAACTTGAAATTTGGCACGAGCATTGATTATGTCATAAATAGGAAAAGCTAATGGGTCCCAACTCCGTTATTTAATTCTAGGCACTAAAGAATTAGCGTCCAAGTTTTACGTACGGAATGTAATTTTCTCACATAGAAACTTAAAATTTGGCACGGGCATTGATTATGTCATAAATAGGAAAAGCTAATGGGTCCCAACTCCGTTATTTAATTCTATGCGCAAAAGAATTAGCGTCCAAATGTTACGTACGGAATGTAATTTTCTCACATAGAAACTTAAAATTTGGCATGGGCATTGATTATGTCATAAATAAGAAAAGCTAATGGGTCCTAACTCGATTATTCAATTCTATGTGCAAAAGAATTAGCCTACAAATTTTACGTACGGAATCCAATTTTCTCACGTAGAAACTTGAAATATGGCACGAGCATTGATTATGTCATAAATAGGAAAAGCTAATGGGTCCCAACTCGATTATTCAATTCTATGTGCAAAAGAATTAGCCTCCAAATTTACGTACGGAATCCAATTTTCTCACATAGAAACTTGAAATTTGGCACGAGCATTGATTATGTCATAAATAGGAAAAGCTAATGGGTCCCAACTAGATTATTCAATTCTATGCACAAAAGAATTAGCATCAAAATTTAACGTACGGAATGTATTTTTCTCACTTTCCAGTGTCATAGAAACGTGAAATTTGGCACGAGCATTGATTATGTCATAAATAGGAAAAGCTAATGGGTCCCAACTCGATTTTTCAACTCTATGTGCAAAAGAATTAGCCTCCGAATTTTACGTACGGAATCCAATTTTCTCACATAGAAACTTAAAATTTGGCACGGGTATTGTATATGTTCAAAATAGGAAAAACTAATGGGTCTCAACTCGATTATTCAATTCTATGTGCAAAAGAATTAGCGTCAAAATTTTACGTATGGAATGTATTTTTCTCACTTTCCAGTGTCATAGAAACGTGAAATTTGGCACGAGCATTGATTATGTCATAAATAGGAAAAGCTAATGGGTCCTAACTAGATTATTCAATTCTATATGCAAAAGAAATAGCGTCTAAATTTTACATGCAGAATCCAATTTTCTCACATAGAAACTTGAAATTTGGCACGAGCATTGATTATGTCATAAATAGGAAAAGCTAATGGGTCCCAACTCCGGTATTTAATTCTATGCGCAAAAGAATTAGCGTCCAAATGTTATGTACGGAATGTAATTTTCTCACATAGAAACTTAAAATTTGGAACGGGCATTGATTATGTCATAAATAAGAAAAGCTAATGGGTCCTAACTCGATTATTCAATTCTATGTGCAAAAGAATTAGCCTCCAAATTTTACGTACGGAATCCAATTTTCTCACATAGAAACTTGAAATTTGGCACGAGCATTGATTATGTCATAAATAGGAAAAGCTAATGGGTCCCAACTCGATTATTCAATTCTATGCGCAAAAGAATTAGCATCAAAATTTAACGTACGGAATGTATTTTTCTCACTTTCCAGTGTCATAGAAACGTGAAATTTGGCACGAGCATTGATTATGTCATAAATAGGAAAAGCTAATGGGTCCTAACTCGATTATTCAATTCTATGTGCAAATGAATTAGCGTCAAAATTTTACGTATGGAATGTATTTTTCTCACTTTCCAGTGTCATAGAAACGTGAAATTTTTGGCACGAGCATTGATTATGTCATAATAGGAAAAGCTAATGCGTCCCAACTCGATTATTCAATTCTATGTGCAAAATAATTAGCGTCCAAATTTTACGTACGGAATCCAGTTTTCTCACATAGAAACTTGAAATTTGGCACGAGCATTGATTATGTCATAAATAGGAAAAGCTAATGGGTCCCAACTCCGTGATTTAATTCTAGGCACTAAAGAATTAGCGTCCAAGTTTTACGTACGGAATGTAATTTTCTCACATAGAAACGTGAAATTTGGCACGGGCATTGATTATGTCATAAATAGGAAAAGCTAATGGGTCCCAACTCGATTTTTCAATTCTATGTGCAAAAGAATTAGCCTCCAAATTTTATGTACGGAATCCAATTTTCTCACATAGAAACTTGAAATTTGGCACGGGCATTGATTATGTCATCAATAGGAAAAGCTAAAGGGTCCCAACTCCGTTATTTAATTCTAGGCACAAAAGTATTAGCGTCCAAGTTTTACGTATTGAAAGTAATTTTCTCACATAGAAACTTAAAATTTGGCACGGGCATTGATTATGTCATAAATAGGAAAAGCTAATGGGTCCTAACTAGATTGTTCAATTATATGTGCAAAAGAAATAGCGTCTAAATTTTACATACAGAATCCAATTTTCTCACATAGAAACTTGAAATTTGGCACGAGCATTGATTATGTCATAAATAGGAAAAGCTAATGGGTTCCTACTCGATTATTCAATTCTATGCGCAAAAGAATTAGCGTCCAAATTTTACGTACACAATCCAATTTTCTCACATAGAAACTTAAAATTTGGCACGGGCATTGAATATGTACTAAATAGGAAAAACTAATGGGTCCCAACTCGATTATTTAATTCTATGCGCAAAAGAATTAGCGTCAAATTTTACGTACGGAATGTATTGTTCTCACTTTCCAGTGTCATAGAAACGTGAAATTTGGCACGAGCATTGATTGTGTCATAAATAGGAAAAGCTAATTGGTCCCAACTCGATTATTCAATTCTATGTGCAAAAGAATTAGCCTCCAAATTTTATGTACGGAATCCAATTTTCTCACTTAGAAACTTGAAATTTGGCACGGGCATTGATTATGTCATAAATAGGAAAAGCTAAAGGGTCCCAACTACGTTTTTTAATTCTAGGCACAAAAGAATTAGCGTCCAAGTTTTACGTATGGAATGTAATTTTCTCACATAGAAACTTAAAATTTGGCACGGGCATTGATTATGTCATAAATAGGAAAAGCTAATGGGTCCTAACTAGATTATTCAATTCTATGTGCAAAAGAATTAGCGTCAAAATTTTCCGTACGGAATGTATTTTTCTCACTTTCCAGTGTCATAGAAACGTGAAATTTGGCACGAGCATTGATTATGTCATAAATAGGAAAAGCTAATGGGTCCCAACTCCGTTATTTAATTCTAGGCACTAGAGAATTAGCGTCCAAGTTTTACGTACGGAATGTAATTTTCTCACATAGAAACTTAAAATTTGGCACGGGCATTGATTATGTCATAAATAAGAAAAGCTAATGGGTCCTAACTTGATTATTCAATTCTATGTGCAAAAGAATTAGCCTTCAAATTTTACGTACGGAATCCAATTTTCTCACATAGAAACTTGAAATTTGGCACGAGCATTGATTATGTCATAAATAGGAAAAGCTAATGGGTCCCAACTCGATTATTCAATTCTTTGTGCAAAAGAATTAGCCTCCAAATTTTACGTACGGAATCCAATTTTCTCACATAGAAACTTGAAATTTGGCACGAGCATTGATTATGTCATAAATAGGAAAAGCTAATGGGTCCCAACTCGATTATTCAATTCTATGCGCAAAAGAATTAGCATCAAAATTTAACGTACGGAATGTATTTTTCTCACTTTCCAGTGTCATAGAAACGTGAAATTTGGCACGAGCATTGATTATGTCATAAATAGGATAAGCTAATGGGTCCCAACTCGATTTTTCAACTCTATGTGCAAAAGAATTAGCGTCCAAATTTTACGTACGGAATCCAATTTTCTCATATAGAAACTTAAAATTTGGCACGGGCATTGTATATGTTCAAAATAGGAAAAACTAATGGGTCTCAACTCGATTATTCAATTCTATGCGCAAAAGAATTAGCGTCAAAATTTTCCGTACGGAATGTATTTTTCTCACTTTCCAGTGTCATAGAAACGTGAAATTTGGCACGAGCATTGATTATGTAATAAATAGGAAAAGCTAATGGGTCCCAACTCGATTATTCAATTCTATGTGCAAAAGAATTAGCGTCCAAATTTTACGTACGGAATCCAATTTTCTCACATAGAAACTTGAAATTTGGCACGAGCATTGATTATGTCATAAATAGGAAAAGCTAATGGGTCCCAACTCCGTTATTTAATTCTAGGCACTAAAGAATTAGCGTCCAAGTTTTACGTACGGAATGTAATTTTCTCAAATAGAAACTTAAAATTTGGCACGGGCATTGATTATGTCATAAATAGGAAAAGCTAATGGGTCCCAACTCCGTTATTTAATTCTATGCGCAAAAGAATTAGCGTCCAAATGTTACGTACGGAATGTAATTTTCTCACATAGAAACTTAAAATTTGGCACGGGCATTGTATATGTTCAAAATAGGAAAAACTAATGGGTCTCAGCTTGATTATTCAATTCTATGTGCAAAAGAATTAGCGTCAAAATTTTACGTACGGAATGTATTTTTCTCACTTTCCAGGGTCATAGAAACGTGAAATTTGGCACGAGCATTGATTATGTCATAAATAGGAAAAGCTAATGGGTCCTAACTCGATTATTCAATTCTATGTGCAAAAGAATTAGCGTCAAAATTTTACGTATAGAATGTATTTTTCTCACTTTCCAGTGTCACAGAAACGTGAAATTTGGCACGAGCATTGATTATGTCATAAATAGGAAAAGCTAATGGGTCCCAACTCGATTATTCAATTCTATGTGCAAAAGAATTAGCCTCCAAATTTTACGTACAGAATCCAATTTTCTCACATAGAAACTTGAAATTTGGCACGAGAATTGATTATGTCATAAATAGGAAAAGCTAATGGGTCCCAACTCGATTATTCAATTCTATGTGCAAAAGAATTAGCCTCCAAATTTTACGTACGGAATCCAATTTTCTCACATAGAAACTTGAAATTTGGCACGAGCATTGATTATGTCATAAATAGGAAAAGCTAATGGGTCCCAACTCGATTATTCAATTCTATGCGCAAAAGAATTAGCGTCAAAATTTAACGTACGGAATCCAATTTTCTCACATAGAAACGTAAAGTTTGGCATGGGCATTGAATATGTTCTAAATAGGAAAAACTAATGGGTCCCAACTCGATTATTCAATTCTATGCGCAAAAGAATTAGCGTCAAAATTTAACGTACGGAATGTATTTTTCTCACTTTCCAGTGTCATAGAAACGTGAAATTTGGCACGAGCATTGATTATGTCATAAATAGGAAAAGCTAATGGGTCCAACTCGATTATTCAATTCTATGTGCAAAAGAATTAGCCTCCAAATTTTACGTACAGAATCCAATTTTCTCACATAGAAACTTGAAATTTGGCACGAGCATTGATTATGTCATAAATAGGAAAAGCTAATGGGTCCCAACTCGATTATTCCATTCTATGCGCAAAAGAATTAGCGTCCAAATTTTACGTATAGAATCCAATTTTCTCACATAGAAACTTAAAATTTGGCACGGGCATTGTATATGTTCAAAATAGGAAAAACTAATGGGTCTCAACTCGATTATTCAATTCTATGCGCAAAAGAATTAGCGTCAAAATTTTCCGAACGGAATGTATTTTTCTCACTTTCCAGTGTCATAGAAACGTGAAATTTGGCACGAGCATTGATTATGTCATAAATAGGAAAAGCTAATGGGTCCTAACTCGATTATTCAATTCTATGTGCAAAAGAATTAGCGTCAAAATTTTACGTATGGAATGTATTTTTCTCACTTTCCAGTGTCATAGAAACGTGAAATTTGGCACGAGCATTGATTATGTCATAAATAGGAAAAGCTAATGGGTCCCAACTCCGTTATTTAATTCTAGGCACTAAAGAATTAGCGCCCAAGTTTTATGTACGGAATGTAATTTTCTCACATAGAAACTTAAAATTTGGCACGGGCATTGATTATGTCATAAATAGGAAAAGCTAATTGGTCCTAACTCAATTATTCAATTCTATGTGCAAAAGAATTAGCGTCAAAATTTTACGTACGGAATCCAATTTTCTCACATAGAAACTTGAAATTTGGCATGAGCATTGATTATGTCATAAATAGGAAAAGCTAAAGGGTCCCAACTCCGTTATTTAATTCTAGGCACAAAAGAATTAGCGTCCAAGTTTTACGTATGGAATGTAATTTTCTCACATAGAAACTTAAAATTTGGCACGGGCATTGATTATGTCATAAATAGGAAAAGCTAATGGGTCCTAACTCGATTATTCAATTCTATGCGCAAAAGAATTAGCGTCCAAATTTTATGTACACAATCCAATTTTCTCACATAGAAACTTAAAATTTGGCACAGGCATTGAATATGTTCTGAATAGGAAAAACTAATGGGTCCCAACTCGATTATTCAATTCTATGCGCAAAAGAATTAGCATCAAAATTTTACGTACGGAATGAATTTTTCTCACTTTCCAGTGTCATAGAAACGTGAAATTTGGCACGAGCATTGATTATGTCATAAATAGGAAAAGCTAATGGGTCCAACTCGATTATTCAATTCTATGTGCAAAAGAATTAGCCTCCAAATTTTACGTACGGAATCCAATTTTCTCACATAGAAACTTGAAATTTGGCACGAGCATTGATTATGTCATAAATAGGAAAAGCTAATGGGTCCCAACTCGATTATTCAATTCTATGCGCAAAAGAATTAGCGTCCAAAATTTACGTACAGAATCCAATTTTCTCACATAGAAACTTAAAATTTGGCACGGGCATTGTATATGTTCAAAATAGGAAAAACTAATGGGTCTCAACTCGATTATTCAATTCTATGCGCAAAAGAATTTGCGTCAAAATTTTCCGTACGGAATGTATTTTTCTCACTTTCCAGTGTCATAGAAACGTGAAATTTGGCACGAGCATTGATTATGTCATAAATAGGAAAAGCTAATGGGTCCTAACTCGATTATTCACTTCTATGTGCAAAAGAATTAGCGTCAAAATTTTACGTATGGAATGTATTTTTCTCACTTTCCAGTGTCATAGAAACGTGAAATTTGGCACGAGCATTGATTATGTCATAAATAGGAAAAGCTAATGGGTCCCAACTCGATTATTCAATTCTATGTGCAAAAGAATTAGCATCCAAATTTTACGTACGGAATCCAATTTTCTCACATAGAAACTTGAAATTTGGCACGAGCATTGATTATGTCATAAATAGGAAAAGCTAATGGGTCCCAACTCCGTTATTTAATTCTAGGCACTAAAGAATTAGCGTCCAAGTTTTACGTACGGAATGTAATTTTCTCAAATAGAAACTTAAAATTTGGCACGGGCATTGATTATGTCATAAATAGGAAAAGCTAATGGGTCCCAACTCGATTTTTCAATTCTATGTGCAAAAGAATTAGCCTCCAAATTTTACATACAGAATCCAATTTTCTCACATAGAAACTTGAAATTTGGCATGAGCATTGATTATGTCAGAAATAGGAAAAGCTAATGGGTCCCAACTCCGTTATTTAATTCTATGCGCAAAAGAATTAGCGTCCAAATGTTACGTACGGAATGTAATTTTCTCACATAGAAACTTAAAATTTGGCACGGGCATTGATTATGTCATAAATAAGAAAAGCTAATGGGTCCCAACTCGATTTTTCAATTCTATGTGCAAAAGAATTAGCCTCCAAATTTTACATACAGAATCCAATTTTCTCACATAGAAACTTGAAATTTGGCACGGGCATTGATTATGTCATAAATAAGAAAAGCTAATGGGTCCCAACTCGATTTTTCAATTCTATGTGCAAAAGAATTAGCCTCCAAATTTTACATACAGAATCCAATTTTCTCACATAGAAACTTGAAATTTGGCACGGGCATTGATTATGTCATAAATAGGAAAAGCTAATGGGTCCCAACTCCGTTATTTAATTCTATGCGCAAAAGAATTAGCGTCCAAATGTTACGTACGGAATGTAATTTTCTCACATAGAAACTTAAAATTTGGCACGGGCATTGATTATGTCATAAATAAGAAAAGCTAATGGGTCCTAACTCGATTATTCAATTCTATGTGCAAAAGAATTAGCCGTCAAATTTTAAGTACGGAATCCAATTTTCTCACATAGAAACTTGAAATTTGGCACGAGCATTGATTATGTCATAAATAGGAAAAGCTAATGGGTCCCAACTCGATTATTCAATTCTATGCGCAAAAGAATTAGCGTCCAAATTTTACGTATAGAATCCAATTTTCTCACATAGAAACTTAAAATTTGGCACGGGCATTGTATATGTTCAAAATAGGAAAAACTAATGGGTCTCAACTCGATTATTCAATTCTATGCGCAAAAGAATTAGCGTCAAAATTTTCGTTACGGAATGTATTTTTCTCACTTTCCAGGGTCATAGAAACGTGAAATTTGGCACGAGCATTGATTATGTCATAAATAGGAAAAGCTAATGGGTCCTAACTCGATTATTCAATTCTATGTGCAAAAGAATTAGCGTCAAAATTTTACGTATGGAATGTATTTTTCTCACTTTCCAGTGTCACAGAAACGTGAAATTTGGCACGAGCATTGATTATGTCATAAATAGGAAAAGCTAATGGGTCCCAACTCGATTATTCATTTCTATGTGCAAAAGAATTAGCCTCCAAATTTTACGTACGGAATCCAATTTTCTCACATAGAAACTTGAAATTTGGCACGAGCATTGATTATGTCATAAATAGGAAAAGCTAATGGGTCCCAACTCGATTATTCAAGTCTATGTGCAAAAGAATTAGCCTCCAAATTTTACGTACGGAATGTATTTTTCTCACTTTCCAGTGTCATAGAAACGTGAAATTTGGCACGAGCATTGATTATGTCATAAATAGGAAAAGCTAATGGGTCCTAACTCGATTATTCAATTCTATGTGCAAAAGAATTAGCCTCCAAATTTTATGTACGGAATCCAATTTTCTCACATAGAAACTTGAAATTTGGCACGAGCATTGATTATGTCATAAATAGGAAAAGCTAATGGGTCCCAACTCGATTTTTCAACTCTATGTGCAAAAGAATTAGCCTCCAAATTTTACGTACGGAATCCAATTTTCTCACATAGAAACTTGAAATTTGGCACGAGCATTGATTATGTCATAAATAGGAAAAGCTAATGGGTCCCAACTCGATTATTCAATTCTATGCGCAAAAGAATTAGAGTCCAAATTTTACGTATAGAATCCAATTTTCTCACATAGAAACTTAAAATTTGGCACGGGCATTGTATATGTTCAAAATAGGAAAAACTAATGGGTCTCAACTCGATTATTCAATTCTATGCGCAAAAGAATTAGCGTCAAAATTTTCCGTACGGAATGTATTTTTCTCACTTTCCAGTGTCATAGAAACTTGAAATTTGGCACGAGCATTGATTATGTCATAAATAGGAAAAGCTAATGGGTCCCAACTCGATTATTCAATTCTATGCGCAAAAGAATTAGAGTCCAAATTTTACGTATAGAATCCAATTTTCTCACATAGAAACTTAAAATTTGGCACGGGCATTGTATATGTTCAAAATAGGAAAAACTAATGGGTCTCAACTCGATTATTCAATTCTATGCGCAAAAGAATTAGCGTCAAAATTTTCCGTACGGAATGTATTTTTCTCACTTTCCAGTGTCATAGAAACGTGAAATTTGGCACGAGCATTGATTATGTCATAAATAGGAAAAACTAATGGGTCCCAACTCGATTATTCAATTCTATGCGCAAAAGAATTAGCGTCAAAATTTAACGTACGGAATGTATTTTTCTCACTTTCCAGTGTCATAGAAACGTGAAATTTGGCACGAGCATTGATTATGTCATAAATAGGAAAAGCTAATGGGTCCAACTCGATTATTCAATTCTATGTGCAAAAGAATTAGCCTCCAAATTTTACGTACAGAATCCAATTTTCTCACATAGAAACTTGAAATTTGGCACGAGCATTGATTATGTCATAAATAGGAAAAGCTAATGGGTCCCAACTCCGTTATTTAATTCTAGGCACTAAAGAATTAGCGTCCAAGTTTTACGTACGGAATGTAATTTTCTCACATAGAAACTTAAAATTTGGCACGGGCATTGATTATGTCATAAATAGGAAAAGCTAATGGGTCCCAACTCCGTTATTTAATTCTATGCGCAAAAGAATTAGCGTCCAAATGTTACGTACGGAATGTAATTTTCTCACATAGAAACTTAAAATTTGGCATGGGCATTGATTATGTCATAAATAAGAAAAGCTAAAGGGTCCTAACTCGATTATTCAATTCTATGTGCAAAAGAATTAGCCTACAAATTTTACGTACGGAATCCAATTTTCTCACGTAGAAACTTGAAATATGGCACGAGCATTGATTATGTCATAAATAGGAAAAGCTAATGGGTCCCAACTCGATTATTCAATTCTATGTGCAAAAGAATTAGCCTCCAAATTTACGTACGGAATCCAATTTTCTCACATAGAAACTTGAAATTTGGCACGAGCATTGATTATGTCATAAATAGGAAAAGCTAATGGGTCCCAACTCGATTATTCAATTCTATGCACAAAAGAATTAGCATCAAAATTTAACGTACGGAATGTATTTTTCTCACTTTCCAGTGTCATAGAAACGTGAAATTTGGCACGAGCATTGATTATGTCATAAATAGGAAAAGCTAATGGGTCCCAACTCGATTTTTCAACTCTATGTGCAAAAGAATTAGCCTCCGAATTTTACGTACGGAATCCAATTTTCTCACATAGAAACTTAAAATTTGGCACGGGCATTGATTATGTCATAAATAGGAAAAGCTAATTGGTCCTAACTCAATTATTCAATTCTATGTGCAAAAGAATTAGCGTCAAAATTTTACGTACAGAATCCAATTTTCTCACATAGAAACTTGAAATTTGGCACGAGCATTGATTATGTCATAAATAGGAAAAGCTAAAGGGTCCCAACTCCGTTATTTAATTCTAGGCACAAAAGAATTAGCGTCCAAGTTTTACGTATGGAATGTAATTTTCTCACATAGAAACTTAAAATTTGGCACGGGCATTGATTATGTCATAAATAGGAAAAGCTAATTGGTCCTAACTCAATTATTCAATTCTATGTGCAAAAGAATTAGCGTCAAAATTTTACGTACAGAATCCAATTTTCTCACATAGAAACTTGAAATTTGGCACGAGCATTGATTATGTCATAAATAGGAAAAGCTAAAGGGTCCCAACTCCGTTATTTAATTCTAGGCACAAAAGAATTAGCGTCCAAGTTTTACGTATGGAATGTAATTTTCTCACATAGAAACTTAAAATTTGGCACGGGCATTGATTATGTCATAAATAGGAAAAGCTAACGGGTCCTAACTAGATTATTCAATTCTATGTGCAAAAGAATTAGCGTCCAAATTTTACATACAGAATCCAATTTTCTCACATAGAAACTTGAAATTTGGCACGAGCATTGATTATGTCATAAATAGGAAAAGCTAATGTGTCCCAACTCCGTTATTTAATTCTATGAGCAAAAGAATTAGCATCCAAATGTTACGTACGGAATGTAATTTTCTCACATAGAAACTTAAAATTTGGCACGGGCATTGATTATGTCATAAATAAGAAAAGCTAATGGGTCCTAACTCGATTATTCAATTCTATGTGCAAAAGAATTAGCCTTCAAATTTTACGTACGGAATCCAATTTTCTCACATAGAAACTTGAAATTTGGCACGAGCATTGATTATGTCATAAATAGGAAAAGCTAATGGGTCCCAACTCGATTATTCAATTCTATGCGCAAAAGAATTAGCGTCCAAATTTTATGTACACTATCCAATTTTCTCACA
The DNA here is from genome assembly GCF_035609145.1 of Eleutherodactylus coqui. Taxonomy (NCBI): domain Eukaryota; kingdom Metazoa; phylum Chordata; class Amphibia; order Anura; family Eleutherodactylidae; genus Eleutherodactylus; species Eleutherodactylus coqui. Next base: position 1,386,281 of record NW_027101866.1, on the reverse strand, counting down.
TAGAAACTTAAAATTTGGCACGGGCATTGAATATGTTCTAAATAGGAAAAACTAATGGGGCCCAACTCGATTATTCAATTCTATGCGCAAAAGAATTAGCGTCAAAATTTTACGTACGGAATGTATTTTTCTCACTTTCCAGTGGCGTAGAAACGTGAAATTTGGCACGAGCATTGATTATGTCATAAATAGGAAAAGCTAATGGGTCCAACTCGATTATTCAATTCTATGTGCAAAAGAATTAGCCTCCAAATTTTACGTACGGAATCCAATTTTCTCACATAGAAACTTGAAATTTGGCACGAGCATTGATTATGTCATAAATAGGAAAAGCTAATGGGTTCCAACTCGATTATTCAATTCTATGCGCAAAAGAATTAGCGTCCAAATTTTATGTACACTATCCAATTTTCTCACATAGAAACTTAAAATTTGGCACGGGCATTGAATATGTTCTAAATAGGAAAAACTAATGGATCCCAACTCGATTATTCAATTCTATGCGCAAAAGAATTAGCGTCAAAATTTTACGTACGGAATGTATTTTTCTCACTTTCCAGTGTCATAGAAACGTGAAATTTGGCACGAGCATTGATTATGTCATAAATAGGAAAAGCTAATGGGTCCCAACTCGATTATTCAATTCTATGCGCAAAAGAATTAGCGTCCAAATTTTATGTACACTATCCAATTTTCTCACATAGAAACTTAAAATTTGGCACGGGCATTGAATATGTTCTAAATAGGAAAAACTAATGGATCCCAACTCGATTATTCAATTCTATGCGCAAAAGAATTAGCGTCAAAATTTTACGTACGGAATGTATTTTTCTCACTTTCCAGTGTCATAGAAACGTGAAATTTGGCACGAGCATTGATTATGTCATAAATAGGAAAAGCTAATGGGTCCAACTCGATTATTCAATTCTATGTGCAAAAGAATTAGCCTCCAAATTTTACGTACGGAATCCAATTTTCTCACATAGAAACTTGAAATTTGGCACGAGCATTAATTATGTCATAAATAGGAAAAGCTAATGGGTCCCAACTCGATTATTCAATTCTATGCGCAAAAGAATTAGCGTCCAAATTTTACGTACAGAATCCAATTTTCTCACATAGAAACTTAAAATTTGGAACGGGCATTGAATATGTCCTAAATAGGAAAAACTAATGTGTCTCAACTCGATTATTCAATTCTATGCGCAAAAGAATTAGCGTCAAAATTTTCCGTACGGAATGTATTTTTCTCACTTTCCAGTGTCATAGAAACGTGAAATTTGGCACGAGCATTGATTATGTCATGAATAGGAAAAGCTAATGGGTCCTAACTCGATTATTCAATTCTATGTGCAAAAGAATTAGCGTCAAAATTTTCCGTACGGAATATATTTTTCTCACTTTCCAGTGTCATAGAAACGTGAAATTTGGCACGAGCATTGATTATGTCATGAATAGGAAAAGCTAATGGGTCCCAACTCGATTATTCAATTCTATGTGCAAAAGAATTAGCCTCCAAATTTTACGTACGGAATCCAATTTTCTCACATAGAAACCTGAAATTTGGCACGAGCATTGATTATGTCATAAATAGGAAAAGCTAATGTGTTCCAACTCGATTATTCAATTCTATACGCAAAAGAATTAGCGTCCAAATTTTATGTACACTATCCAATTTTCTCACATAGAAACTTAAAATTTGGCACGGGCATTGAATATGTTCTAAATAGGAAAAACTAATGGGTCCCAACTCGATTATTCAATTCTATGCGCAAAAGAATTAGCGTCAAAATTTTCCGTACGGAATGTATTTTTCTCACTTTCCAGTGTCATAGAAACGTGAAATTTGGCACGAGCATTGATTATGTCATAAATAGGAAAAGCTAATATGTCCCAACTCAGTTATTTAATTCTATGAGCAAAAGAATTAGCGTCCAAATGTTACGTACGGAATGTAATTTTCTCACATAGAAACTTAAAATTTGGCACGGGCATTGATTATGTCATAAATAAGAAAAGCTAATGGGTCCTAACTCGATTATTCAATTCTATGTGCAAAAGAATTAGCCTTCAAATTTTACGTACGGAATCCAATTTTCTCACATAGAAACTTGAAATTTGGCACGAGCATTGATTATGTCATAAATAGGAAAAGCTAATGGGTCCCAACTCGATTATTCAATTCTATGTGCAAAAGAATTAGCCTCCAAATTTTACGTACGGAATCCAATTTTCTCACATAGAAACTTGAAATTTGGCACGAGCATTGATTATGTCATAAATAGGAAAAGCTAATGGGTCCCAACTCGATTATTCAATTCTATGCGCAAAAGAATTAGCGTCCAAATTTTATGTACACTATCCAATTTTCTCACATAGAAACTTAAAATTTGGCACGGCCATTGAATATGTTCTAAATAGGAAAAACTAATGGGTCCCAACTCGATTATTCAATTCTATGCGCAAAAGAATTAGCGTCAAAATTTTACGTACGGAATGTATTTTTCTCACTTTCCAGTGTCATAGAAGCGTGAAATTTGGCACGAGCATTGATTATGTCATAAATAGGAAAAGCTAATGGGTCCAACTCGATTATTCAATTCTATGTGCAAAAGAATTAGCCTCCAAATTTTACGTACGGAATCCAATTTTCTCACATAGAAACTTGAAATTTGGCACGAGCATTGATTATGTCATAAATAGGAAAAGCTAATGGGTCCCAACTCGATTATTCAATTCTATGCGCAAAAGAATTAGCGTCCAAATTTTATGTACACTATGCAATTTTCTCACATAGAAACTTAAAATTTGGCACGGGCATTGAATATGTTCTAAATAGGAAAAACTAATGGATCCCAACTCGATTATTCAATTCTATGCGCAAAAGAATTAGCGTCAAAGTTTTACGTACGGAATGTATTTTTCTCACTTTCCAGTGTCATAGAAACGTGAAATTTGGCACGAGCATTGATTATGTCATAAATAGGAAAAGCTAATGGGTCCAACTCGATTATTCAATTCTATGTGCAAAAGAATTAGCGTCCAAATTTTATGTACGGAATCCAATTTTCTCACATAGAAACTTGAAATTTGGCACGAGCATTGATTATGTCATAAATAGGAAAAGCTAATGGGTCCCAACTCGATTTTTCAATTCTATGTGCAAAAGAATTAGCCTCCAAATTTTACGTACGGAATCCAATTTTCTCACATAGAAACTTGAAATTTGGCACGAGCATTGATTATGTCATAAATAGGAAAAGCTAATGGGTCCCAACTCGATTATTCAATTCTATGCGCAAAAGAATTAGCGTCCAAATTTTACGTACAGAATCCAATTTTCTCACATAGAAACTTAAAACTTGGAACGGGCATTGAATATGTCCTAAATAGGAAAAACTAATGTGTCTCAACTCGATTATTCAATTCTATGCGCAAAAGAATTAGCGTCAAAATTTTCCGTACGGAATGTATTTTTCTCACTTTCCAGTGTCATAGAAACGTGAAATTTGGCACGAGCATTGATTATGTCATGAATAGGAAAAGCTATTGGGTCCTAACTCGATTATTCAATTCTATGTGCAAAAGAATTAGCCTCCAAATTTTACGTATGGAATGTATTTTTCTCACTTTCCAGTGTCATAGAAACGTGAAATTTGGCACGAGTATTGATTATGTCATAAATAGGAAAAGCTAATGGGTCCCAACTCCGTTATTTAATTCTAGGCACTAAAGAATTAGCGCCAAAGTTTTACGTACAGAATGTAATTTTCTCGCATAGAAACTTAAAATTTGGCACGGGCATTGATTATGTCATAAATAGGAAAAGCTAATTGGTCCTAACTCAATTATTCAATTCTATGGGCAAAAGAATTAGCGTCAAAATTTTACGTACAGAATCCAATTTTCTCACATAGAAACTTGAAATTTGGCACGAGCATTGATTATGTCATAAATAGGAAAAGCTAAAGGGTCCCAACTCCGTTATTTAATTCTAGGCACAAAAGAATTAGCGTCCAAGTTTTACGTATGGAATGTAATTTTCTCACATAGAAACTTAAAATTTGGCACGGGCATTGATTATGTCATAAATAGGAAAAGCTAATTGGTCCTAACTCAATTATTCAATTCTATGTGCAAAAGAATTAGCGTCAAAATTTTACGTACAGAATCCAATTTTCTCACATAGAAACTTGAAATTTGGCACGAGCATTGATTATGTCATAAATAGGAAAAGCTAAAGGGTCCCAACTCCGTTATTTAATTCTAGGCACAAAAGAATTAGCGTCCAAGTTTTACGTATGGAATGTAATTTTCTCACATAGAAACTTAAAATTTGGCACGGGCATTGATTATGTCATAAATAGGAAAAGCTAATTGGTCCTAACTCAATTATTCAATTCTATGTGCAAAAGAATTAGCGCCCAAATTTTACGTACAGAATCCAATTTTCTCACATAGAAACTTGAAATTTGGCACGAGCATTGATTATGTCATAAATAGGAAAAGCTAAAGGGTCCCAACTCCGTTATTTACTTCTAGGCACAAAAGAATTAGCGTCCAAGTTTTACGTATGGAATGTAATTTTCTCACATAGAAACTTAAAATTTGGCACGGGCATTGATTATGTCATAAATAGGAAAAGCTAATGGGTCCTAACTAGATTATTCAATTCTATGTGCAAAAGAATTAGCGTCCAAATTTTACATACAGAATCCAATTTTCTCACATAGAAACTTGAAATTTGGCACGAGCATTGATTATGTCATAAATAGGAAAAGCTAATGTGTCCCAACTCCGTTATTTAATTCTATGCGCAAAAGAATTAGCGTCCAAATGTTACGTACAGAATGTAATTTTCTCACATAGAAACTTAAAATTTGGCACGGGCATTGATTATGTCATAAATAAGAAAAGCTAATGGGTGCTAACTCGATTATTCAATTCTATGTGCAAAAGAATTAGCCTTCAAATTTTACGTACGGAATCCAATTTTCTCACATAGAAACTTGAAATTTGGCACGGCATTGATTATGTCATAAATAGGAAAAGCTAATGGGTCCACCTCGATTATTCAATTCTATGTGCAAAAGAAAAAAGCCTCCAAATTTTACGTACGGAATCCAATTTTCTCACATAGAAACTTGAAATTTGGCACGAGCATTGATTATGTCATAAATAGGAAAAGCTAATGGGTCCCAACTCGATTATTCAATTCTATGCGCAAAAGAATTAGCGTCCAAATTTTATGTACACTATCCAATTTTCTCACATAGAAACTTAAAATTTGGCACGGCCATTGAATATGTTCTAAATAGGAAAAACTAATGGGTCCCATCTCGATTATTCAATTCTATGCGCAAAAGAATTAGCGTCAAAATTTTACGTACGGAATGTATTTTTCTCACTTTCCAGTGTCATAGAAGCGTGAAATTTGGCACGAGCATTGATTATGTCATAAATAGGAAAAGCTAATGGGTCCAACTCGATTATTCAATTCTATGTGCAAAAGAATTAGCCTCCAAATTTTACGTACGGAATCCAATTTTCTCACATAGAAACTTGAAATTTGGCACGAGCATTGATTATGTCATAAATAGGAAAAGCTAATGGGTCCCAACTCGATTATTCAATTCTATGCGCAAAAGAATTAGCGTCCAAATTTTATGTACACTATGCAATTTTCTCACATAGAAACTTAAAATTTGGCACGGGCATTGAATATGTTCTAAATAGGAAAAACTAATGGATCCCAACTCGATTATTCAATTCTATGCGCAAAAGAATTAGCGTCAAAGTTTTACGTACGGAATGTATTTTTCTCACTTTCCAGTGTCATAGAAACGTGAAATTTGGCACGAGCATTGATTATGTCATAAATAGGAAAAGCTAATGGGTCCAACTCGATTATTCAATTCTATGTGCAAAAGAATTAGCGTCCAAATTTTATGTACGGAATCCAATTTTCTCACATAGAAACTTGAAATTTGGCACGAGCATTGATTATGTCATAAATAGGAAAAGCTAATGGGTCCCAACTCGATTTTTCAATTCTATGTGCAAAAGAATTAGCCTCCAAATTTTACGTACGGAATCCAATTTTCTCACATAGAAACTTGAAATTTGGCACGAGCATTGATTATGTCATAAATAGGAAAAGCTAATGGGTCCCAACTCGATTATTCAATTCTATGCGCAAAAGAATTAGCGTCCAAATTTTACGTACAGAATCCAATTTTCTCACATAGAAACTTAAAACTTGGAACGGGCATTGAATATGTCCTAAATAGGAAAAACTAATGTGTCTCAACTCGATTATTCAATTCTATGCGCAAAAGAATTAGCGTCAAAATTTTCCGTACGGAATGTATTTTTCTCACTTTCCAGTGTCATAGAAACGTGAAATTTGGCACGAGCATTGATTATGTCATGAATAGGAAAAGCTATTGGGTCCTAACTCGATTATTCAATTCTATGTGCAAAAGAATTAGCCTCCAAATTTTACGTATGGAATGTATTTTTCTCACTTTCCAGTGTCATAGAAACGTGAAATTTGGCACGAGTATTGATTATGTCATAAATAGGAAAAGCTAATGGGTCCCAACTCCGTTATTTAATTCTAGGCACTAAAGAATTAGCGCCAAAGTTTTACGTACAGAATGTAATTTTCTCGCATAGAAACTTAAAATTTGGCACGGGCATTGATTATGTCATAAATAGGAAAAGCTAATTGGTCCTAACTCAATTATTCAATTCTATGGGCAAAAGAATTAGCGTCAAAATTTTACGTACAGAATCCAATTTTCTCACATAGAAACTTGAAATTTGGCACGAGCATTGATTATGTCATAAATAGGAAAAGCTAAAGGGTCCCAACTCCGTTATTTAATTCTAGGCACAAAAGAATTAGCGTCCAAGTTTTACGTATGGAATGTAATTTTCTCACATAGAAACTTAAAATTTGGCACGGGCATTGATTATGTCATAAATAGGAAAAGCTAATTGGTCCTAACTCAATTATTCAATTCTATGTGCAAAAGAATTAGCGTCAAAATTTTACGTACAGAATCCAATTTTCTCACATAGAAACTTGAAATTTGGCACGAGCATTGATTATGTCATAAATAGGAAAAGCTAAAGGGTCCCAACTCTGTTATTTAATTCTAGGCACAAAAGAATTAGCGTCCAAGTTTTACGTATGGAATGTAATTTTCTCACATAGAAACTTAAAATTTGGCACGGGCATTGATTATGTCATAAATAGGAAAAGCTAATTGGTCCTAACTCAATTATTCAATTCTATGTGCAAAAGAATTAGCGTCCAAATTTTACGTACAGAATCCAATTTTCTCACATAGAAACTTGAAATTTGGCACGAGCATTGATTATGTCATAAATTGGAAAAGCTAAAGGGTCCCAACTCCGTTATTTAATTCTAGGCACAAAAGAATTAGCGTCCAAGTTTTACGTATGGAATGTAATTTTCTCACATAGAAACTTAAAATTTGGCACGGGCATTGATTATGTCATAAATAGGAAAAGCTAATGGGTCCTAACTAGATTATTCAATTCTATGTGCAAAAGAATTAGCGTCCAAATTTTACATACAGAATCCAATTTTCTCACATAGAAACTTGAAATTTGGCACGAGCATTGATTATGTCATAAATAGGAAAAGCTAATGTGTCCCAACTCCGTTATTTAATTCTATGCGCAAAAGAATTAGCGTCCAAATGTTACGTACAGAATGTAATTTTCTCACATAGAAACTTAAAATTTGGCACGGGCATTGATTATGTCATAAATAAGAAAAGCTAATGGGTGCTAACTCGATTATTCAATTCTATGTGCAAAAGAATTAGCCTTCAAATTTTACGTACGGAATCCAATTTTCTCACATAGAAACTTGAAATTTGGCACGGCATTGATTATGTCATAAATAGGAAAAGCTAATGGGTCCACCTCGATTATTCAATTCTATGTGCAAAAGAAAAAAGCCTCCAAATTTTACGTACGGAATCCAATTTTCTCACATAGAAACTTGAAATTTGGCACGAGCATTGATTATGTCATAAATAGGAAAAGCTAATGGGTCCCAACTCGATTATTCAATTCTATGCGCAAAAGAATTAGCGTCAAAATTTTACGTACGGAATGTATTTTTCTCACTTTCCAGTGTCATAGAAACGTGAAATTTGGCACGAGCATTGATTATGTCATAAATAGGAAAAGCTAATGGGTCCCAACTCGATTATTCAATTCTATGCGCAAAAGAATTAGCGTCCAAATTTTATGTACACAATCGAATTTTCTCACATAGAAACTTAAAATTTGGCACGGGCATTGAATATGTTCTAAATAGGAAAAACTAATGGGGCCCAACTCGATTATTCAATTCTATGCGCAAAAGAATTAGCGTCAAAATTTTACGTACGGAATGTATTTTTCTCACTTTCCAGTGTCATAGAAACGTGAAATTTGGCACGAGCATTGATTATGTCATAAATAGGAAAAGCTAATGGGTCCAACTCGATTATTCAATTCTATGTGCAAAAGAATTAGCCTCCAAATTTTACGTACGGAATCCAATTTTCTCACATAGAAACTTGAAATTTGGCACGAGCATTGATTATGTCATAAATAGGAAAAGCTAATGGGTCCCAACTCGATTATTCAATTCTATGCGCAAAAGAATTAGCGTCCAAATTTTATGTACACTATCCAATTTTCTCACATAGAAACTTAAAATTTGGCACAGGCATTGAAAATGTTCTAAATAGGAAAAACTAATGGGTCCCAACTCGATTATTCAATTCTATGCGCAAAAGAATTAGCGTCAAAATTTTACGTACGGAATGTATTTTTCTCACTTTCCAGTGTCATAGAAACGTGAAATTTGGCACGAGCATTGATTATGTCATAAATAGGAAAAGCTAATGGGTCCCAACTCGATTTTTCAATTCTATGTGCAAAAGAATTAGCCTCCAAATTTTACGTACGGAATCCAATTTTCTCACATAGAAACTTGAAATTTGGCACGAGCATTGATTATGTCATAAATAGGAAAAGCTAATGGGTCCCAACTCGATTATTCAATTCTATGCGCAAAAGAATTAGCGTCCAAATTTTACGTACAGAATCCAATTTTCTCACATAGAAACTTAAAACTTGGAACGGGCATTGAATATGTCCTAAATAGGAAAAACTAATGTGTCTCAACTCGATTATTCAATTCTATGCGCAAAAGAATTAGCGTCAAAATTTTCCGTACAGAATGTATTTTTCTCACTTTCCAGTGTCATAGAAACGTGAAATTTGGCACGAGCATTGATTATGTCATGAATAGGAAAAGCTATTGGGTCCTAACTCGATTATTCAATTCTATGTGCAAAAGAATTATCGTCAAAATTTTACGTATGGAATGTATTTTTCTCACTTTCAAGTGTCATAGAAACGTGAAATTTGGCACGAGCATTGATTATGTCATAAATAGGAAAAGCTAATGGGTCCCAACTCCGTTATTTAATTCTAGGCACTAAAGAATTAGCGCCAAAGTTTTACGTACAGAATGTAATTTTCTCACATAGAAACTTAAAATTTGGCACGGGCATTGATTATGTCATAAATAGGAAAAGCTAATTGGTCCTAACTCAATTATTCAATTCTATGTGCAAAAGAATTAGCGTCAAAATTTTACGTACAGAATCCAATTTTCTCACATAGAAACTTGAAATTTGGCACGAGCATTGATTATGTCATAAATAGGAAAAGCTAAAGGGTCCCAACTCCGTTATTTAATTCTAGGCACAAAAGAATTAGCGTCCAAGTTTTACGTATGGAATGTAATTTTCTCACATAGAAACTTAAAATTTGGCACGGGCATTGATTATGTCATAAATAGGAAAAGCTAATTGGTCCTATCTCAATTATTCAATTCTATGTGCAAAAGAATTAGCCTCCAAATTTTACGTACGGAATCCAATTTTCTCACATAGAAACTTGAAATTTGGCACGAGCATTGATTATGTCATAAATAGGAAAAGCTAATGGGTCCCAACTCGATTATTCAATTCTATGCGCAAAAGAATTAGCGTCCAAATTTTATGTACACTATGCAATTTTCTCACATAGAAACTTAAAATTTGGCACGGGCATTGAATATGTTCTAAATAGGAAAAACTAATGGATCCCAACTCGATTATTCAATTCTATGCGCAAAAGAATTAGCGTCAAAGTTTTACGTACGGAATGTATTTTTCTCACTTTCCAGTGTCATAGAAACGTGAAATTTGGCACGAGCATTGATTATGTCATAAATAGGAAAAGCTAATGGGTCCAACTCGATTATTCAATTCTATGTGCAAAAGAATTAGCGTCCAAATTTTATGTACGGAATCCAATTTTCTCACATAGAAACTTGAAATTTGGCACGAGCATTGATTATGTCATAAATAGGAAAAGCTAATGGGTCCCAACTCGATTTTTCAATTCTATGTGCAAAAGAATTAGCCTCCAAATTTTACGTACGGAATCCAATTTTCTCACATAGAAACTTGAAATTTGGCACGAGCATTGATTATGTCATAAATAGGAAAAGCTAATGGGTCCCAACTCGATTATTCAATTCTATGCGCAAAAGAATTAGCGTCCAAATTTTACGTACAGAATCCAATTTTCTCACATAGAAACTTAAAACTTGGAACGGGCATTGAATATGTCCTAAATAGGAAAAACTAATGTGTCTCAACTCGATTATTCAATTCTATGCGCAAAAGAATTAGCGTCAAAATTTTCCGTACGGAATGTATTTTTCTCACTTTCCAGTGTCATAGAAACGTGAAATTTGGCACGAGCATTGATTATGTCATGAATAGGAAAAGCTATTGGGTCCTAACTCGATTATTCAATTCTATGTGCAAAAGAATTAGCCTCCAAATTTTACGTATGGAATGTATTTTTCTCACTTTCCAGTGTCATAGAAACGTGAAATTTGGCACGAGTATTGATTATGTCATAAATAGGAAAAGCTAATGGGTCCCAACTCCGTTATTTAATTCTAGGCACTAAAGAATTAGCGCCAAAGTTTTACGTACAGAATGTAATTTTCTCGCATAGAAACTTAAAATTTGGCACGGGCATTGATTATGTCATAAATAGGAAAAGCTAATTGGTCCTAACTCAATTATTCAATTCTATGGGCAAAAGAATTAGCGTCAAAATTTTACGTACAGAATCCAATTTTCTCACATAGAAACTTGAAATTTGGCACGAGCATTGATTATGTCATAAATAGGAAAAGCTAAAGGGTCCCAACTCCGTTATTTAATTCTAGGCACAAAAGAATTAGCGTCCAAGTTTTACGTATGGAATGTAATTTTCTCACATAGAAACTTAAAATTTGGCACGGGCATTGATTATGTCATAAATAGGAAAAGCTAATTGGTCCTAACTCAATTATTCAATTCTATGTGCAAAAGAATTAGCGTCAAAATTTTATGTACAGAATCCAATTTTCTCACATAGAAACTTGAAATTTGGCACGAGCATTGATTATGTCATAAATAGGAAAAGCTAAAGGGTCCCAACTCTGTTATTTAATTCTAGGCACAAAAGAATTAGCGTCCAAGTTTTACGTATGGAATGTAATTTTCTCACATAGAAACTTAAAATTTGGCACGGGCATTGATTATGTCATAAATAGGAAAAGCTAATTGGTCCTAACTCAATTATTCAATTCTATGTGCAAAAGAATTAGCGTCCAAATTTTACGTACAGAATCCAATTTTCTCACATAGAAACTTGAAATTTGGCACGAGCATTGATTATGTCATAAATAGGAAAAGCTAAAGGGTCCCAACTCCGTTATTTAATTCTAGGCACAAAAGAATTAGCGTCCAAGTTTTACGTATGGAATGTAATTTTCTCACATAGAAACTTAAAATTTGGCACGGGCATTGATTATGTCATAAATAGGAAAAGCTAATGGGTCCTAACTAGATTATTCAATTCTATGTGCAAAAGAATTAGCGTCCAAATTTTACATACAGAATCCAATTTTCTCACATAGAAACTTGAAATTTGGCACGAGCATTGATTATGTCATAAATAGGAAAAGCTAATGTGTCCCAACTCCGTTATTTAATTCTATGCGCAAAAGAATTAGCGTCCAAATGTTACGTACAGAATGTAATTTTCTCACATAGAAACTTAAAATTTGGCACGGGCATTGATTATGTCATAAATAAGAAAAGCTAATGGGTGCTAACTCGATTATTCAATTCTATGTGCAAAAGAATTAGCCTTCAAATTTTACGTACGGAATCCAATTTTCTCACATAGAAACTTGAAATTTGGCACGGCATTGATTATGTCATAAATAGGAAAAGCTAATGGGTCCACCTCGATTATTCAATTCTATGTGCAAAAGAAAAAAGCCTCCAAATTTTACGTACGGAATCCAATTTTCTCACATAGAAACTTGAAATTTGGCACGAGCATTGATTATGTCATAAATAGGAAAAGCTAATGGGTCCCAACTCGATTATTCAATTCTATGCGCAAAAGAATTAGCGTCAAAATTTTACGTACGGAATGTATTTTTCTCACTTTCCAGTGTCATAGAAACGTGAAATTTGGCACGAGCATTGATTATGTCATAAATAGGAAAAGCTAATGGGTCCCAACTCGATTATTCAATTCTATGCGCAAAAGAATTAGCGTCCAAATTTTATGTACACAATCGAATTTTCTCACATAGAAACTTAAAATTTGGCACGGGCATTGAATATGTTCTAAATAGGAAAAACTAATGGGGCCCAACTCGATTATTCAATTCTATGCGCAAAAGAATTAGCGTCAAAATTTTACGTACGGAATGTATTTTTCTCACTTTCCAGTGTCATAGAAACGTGAAATTTGGCACGAGCATTGATTATGTCATAAATAGGAAAAGCTAATGGGTCCCAACTCGATTATTCAATTCTATGCGCAAAAGAATTAGCGTCCAAATTTTATGTACACTATCCAATTTTCTCACATAGAAACTTAAAATTTGGCACAGGCATTGAAAATGTTCTAAATAGGAAAAACTAATGGGTCCCAACTCGATTATTCAATTCTATGCGCAAAAGAATTAGCGTCAAAATTTTACGTACGGAATGTATTTTTCTCACTTTCCAGTGTCATAGAAACGTGAAATTTGGCACGAGCATTGATTATGTCATAAATAGGAAAAGCTAATGGGTCCCAACTCGATTTTTCAATTCTATGTGCAAAAGAATTAGCCTCCAAATTTTACGTACGGAATCCAATTTTCTCACATAGAAACTTGAAATTTGGCACGAGCATTGATTATGTCATAAATAGGAAAAGCTAATGGGTCCCAACTCGATTATTCAATTCTATGCGCAAAAGAATTAGCGTCCAAATTTTACGTACAGAATCCAATTTTCTCACATAGAAACTTAAAACTTGGAACGGGCATTGAATATGTCCTAAATAGGAAAAACTAATGTGTCTCAACTCGATTATTCAATTCTATGCGCAAAAGAATTAGCGTCAAAATTTTCCGTACAGAATGTATTTTTCTCACTTTCCAGTGTCATAGAAACGTGAAATTTGGCACGAGCATTGATTATGTCATGAATAGGAAAAGCTATTGGGTCCTAACTCGATTATTCAATTCTATGTGCAAAAGAATTAGCGTCAAAATTTTACGTATGGAATGTATTTTTCTCACTTTCAAGTGTCATAGAAACGTGAAATTTGGCACGAGCATTGATTATGTCATAAATAGGAAAAGCTAATGGGTCCCAACTCCGTTATTTAATTCTAGGCACTAAAGAATTAGCGCCAAAGTTTTACGTACAGAATGTAATTTTCTCACATAGAAACTTAAAATTTGGCACGGGCATTGATTATGTCATAAATAGGAAAAGCTAATTGGTCCTAACTCAATTATTCAATTCTATGTGCAAAAGAATTAGCGTCAAAATTTTACGTACAGAATCCAATTTTCTCACATAGAAACTTGAAATTTGGCACGAGCATTGATTATGTCATAAATAGGAAAAGCTAAAGGGTCCCAACTCCGTTATTTAATTCTAGGCACAAAAGAATTAGCGTCCAAGTTTTACGTATGGAATGTAATTTTCTCACATAGAAACTTAAAATTTGGCACGGGCATTGATTATGTCATAAATAGGAAAAGCTAATTGGTCCTATCTCAATTATTCAATTCTATGTGCAAAAGAATTAGCGTCCAAATTTTACGTACAGAATCCAATTTTTTCACATAGAAACTTGAAATTTGGCACGAGCATTGATTATGTCATAAATAGGAAAAGCTAAAGGGTCCCAACTCCGTTATTTAATTCTAGGCACAAAAGAATTAGCGTCCAAGTTTTACGTATGGAATGTAATTTTCTCACATAGAAACTTAAAATTTGGCACGGGCATTGATTATGTCATAAATAGGAAAAGCTAATTGGTCCTAACTCAATTATTCAATTCTATGTGCAAAAGAATTAGCGTCAAAATTTTACGTACAGAATCCAATTTTCTCACATAGAAACTTGAAATTTGGCACGAGCATTGATTATGTCATAAATAGGAAAAGCTAAAGGGTCCCAACTCCGTTATTTAATTCTAGGCACAAAAGAATTAGCGTCCAAGTTTTACGTATGGAATGTAATTTTCTCACATAGAAACTTAAAGTTTGGCACGGGCATTGATTATGTCATAAATAGGAAAAGCTAATGGGTCCTAACTAGATTATTCAATTCTATGTGCAAAAGAATTAGCGTCCAAATTTTACATACAGAATCCAATTTTCTCACATAGAAACTTGAAATTTGGCACGAGCATTGATTATGTCATAAATAGGAAAAGCTAATGTGTCCCAACTCCGTTATTTAATTCTATGCGCAAAAGAATTAGCGTCTAAATGTTACGTACGGAATGCAATTTTCTCACATAGAAACTTAAAATTTGGCACGGGCATTGATTATGTCATAAATAAGAAAAGCTAATGGGTGCTAACTCGATTATTCAATTCTATGTGCAAAAGAATTAGCCTTCAAATTTTACGTACGGAATCCAATTTTCTCACATAGAAACTTGAAATTTGGCACGAGCATTGATTATGTCATAAATAGGAAAAGCTAATGGGTCCCAACTCGATTATTCAATTCTATGCGCAAAAGAATTAGCGTCCAAATTTTATGTACACTATCCAATTTTCTCACATAGAAACTTAAAATTTGGCACGGGCATTGAATATGTTCTAAATAGGAAAAACTAATAGGTCCCAACTCGATTATTCAATTCTATGCGCAAAAGAATTAGCGTCAAAATTTTACGTACGGAATGTATTTTTCTCACTTTCCAGTGTCATAGAAACGTGAAATTTGGCACGGCATTGATTATGTCATAAATAGGAAAAGCTAATGGGTCCAACTCGATTATTCAATTCTATGTGCAAAAGAATTAGCGTCCAAATTTTATGTACACTATCCAATTTTCTCACATAGAAACTTAAAATTTGGCACGAGCATTGATTATGTCATAAATAGGAAAAGCTAATGGGTCCCAACTCGATTTTTCAATTCTATGTGCAAAAGAATTAGCCTCCAAATTTTACGTACGGAATCCAATTTTCTCACATAGAAACTTGAAATTTGGCACGAGCATTGATTATGTCATAAATAGGAAAAGCTAATGGGTCCCAACTCGATTTTTCAATTCTATGTGCAAAAGAATTAGCCTCCAAATTTTACGTACGGAATCCAATTTTCTCACATAGAAACTTGAAATTTGGCACGAGCATTGATTATGTCATAAATAGGAAAAGCTAATGGGTCCCAACTCGATTATTCAATTCTATGCGCAAAAGAATTAGCGTCCAAATTTTACGTACAGAATCCAATTTACTCACATAGAAACTTAAAATTTGGAACGGGCATTGAATATGTCCTAAATAGGAAAAACTAATGTGTCTCAACTCGATTATTCAATTCTATGCGCAAAAGAATTAGCGTCAAAATTTTCCGTACGGAATGTATTTTTCTCACTTTCCAGTGTCATAGAAACGTGAAATTTGGCACGAGCATTGATTATGTCATGAATAGGAAAAGCTAATGGGTCCTAACTCGATTATTCAATTCTATGTGCAAAAGAATTAGCGTCAAAATTTTACGTATGGAATGTATTTTTCTCACTTTCCAGTGTCATAGAAATGTGAAATTTGGCACGAGCATTGATTATGTCATAAATAGGAAAAGCTAATTGGTCCTAACTCAATTATTCAATTCTATGTGCAAAAGAATTAGCGTCAAAATTTTACGTACAGAATCCAATTTTCTCACATAGAAACTTGAAATTTGGCACGAGCATTGATTATGTCATATATAGGAAGAGCTAAAGGGTCCCAACTCCGTTATTTAATTCTAGGCACAAAAGAATTAGCGTCCAAGTTTTACGTATGGAATGTAATTTTCTCACATAGAAACTTAAAATTTGGCACGGGCATTGATTATGTCATAAATAGGAAAAGCTAATTGGTCCTAACTCAATTATTCAATTCTATGTGCAAAAGAATTAGCGTCAAAATTTTACGTACATAATCCAATTTTCTCACATAGAAACTTGAAATTTGGCACGAGCATTGATTATGTCATAAATAGGAAGAGCTAAAGGTTCCCAACTCCGTTAGTTAATTCTAGGCACAAAAGAATTAGCGTCCAAGTTTTACGTATGGAATGTAATTTTCTCACATAGAAACTTAAAATTTGGCACGGGCATTGATTATGTCATAAATAGGAAAAGCTAATGGGTCCCAACTCGATTATTCAATTCTATGTGCAAAAGAATTAGCCTCCAAATTTTACGTACGGAATCCAATTTTCTCACATAGAAACTTGAAATTTGGCACGAGCATTGATTATGTCATTAATAGGAAAAGCTAATGGGTCCCAACTCGATTATTCAATTCTATGCGCAAAAGAATTAGCGTCCAAATTTTATGTACACTATCCAATTTTCTCACATAGAAACTTAAAATTTGGCACGGGCATTGAATATGTTCTAAATAGGAAAAACTAATGGGTCCCAACTCGATTATTCAATTCTATGCGCAAAAGAATTAGCGTCAAAATTTTACGTACGGAATGTATTTTTCTCACTTTCCAGTGTCATAGAAGCGTGAAATTTGGCACGAGCATTGATTATGTCATAAATAGGAAAAGCTAATGGGTCCAACTCGATTATTCAATTCTATGTGCAAAAGAATTAGCCTCCAAATTTTACGTACGGAATCCAATTTTCTCACATAGAAACTTGAAATTTGGCACGAGCATTGATTATGTCATAAATAGGAAAAGCGAATGGGTCCCAACTCGATTATTCAATTCTATGCGCAAAAGAATTAGCGTCCAAATTTTACGTACAGAATCCAATTTTCTCACATAGAAACTTAAAACTTGGAACGGGCATTGAATATGTCATAAATAGGAAAAACTAATGTGTCTCAACTCGATTATTCAATTCTATGCGCAAAAGAATTAGCGTCAAAATTTTCCGTACGGAATGTATTTTTCTCACTTTCCAGTGTCATAGAAACGTGAAATTTGGCACGAGCATTGATTATGTCATGAATAGGAAAAGCTATTGGGTCCTAACTCGATTATTCAATTCTATGTGCAAAAGAATTAGCCTCCAAATTTTACGTATGGAATGTATTTTTCTCACTTTCCAGTGTCATAGAAACGTGAAATTTGGCACGAGTATTGATTATGTCATAAATAGGAAAAGCTAATGGGTCCCAACTCCGTTATTTAATTCTAGGCACTAAAGAATTAGCGCCAAAGTTTTACGTACAGAATGTAATTTTCTCGCATAGAAACTTAAAATTTGGCACGGGCATTGATTATGTCATAAATAGGAAAAGCTAATTGGTCCTAACTCAATTATTCAATTCTATGTGCAAAAGAATTAGCGTCAAAATTTTACGTACAGAATCCAATTTTCTCACATAGAAACTTGAAATTTGGCACGAGCATTGATTATGTCATAAATAGGAAAAGCTAAAGGGTCCCAACTCCGTTATTTAATTCTAGGCACAAAAGAATTAGCGTCCAAGTTTTACGTATGGAATGTAATTTTCTCACATAGAAACTTAAAATTTGGCACGGGCATTGATTATGTCATAAATAGGAAAAGCTAATTGGTCCTAACTCAATTATTCAATTCTATGTGCAAAAGAATTAGCGTCAAAATTTTACGTGCAGAATACAATTTTCTCACATAGAAACTTGAAATTTGGCACGAGCATTGATTATGTCATAAATAGGAAAAGCTAAAGGGTCCCAACTCCGTTATTTAATTCTAGGCACAAAAGAATTAGCGTCCAAGTTTTACGTATGGAATGTAATTTTCTCACATAGAAACTTAAAATTTGGCACGGGCATTGATTATGTCATAAATAGGAAAAGCTAATTGGTCCTAACTCAATTATTCAATTCTATGTGCAAAAGAATTAGCGTCCAAATTTTACGTACAGAATCCAATTTTCTCACATAGAAACTTGAAATTTGGCACGAGCATTGATTATGTCATAAATAGGAAAAGCTAAAGGGTCCCAACTCCGTTATTTAATTCTAGGCACAAAAGAATTAGCGTCCAAGTTTTACGTATGGAATGTAATTTTCTCACATAGAAACTTCAAATTTGGCACGGGCATTGATTATGTCATAAATAGGAAAAGCTAATGGGTCCTAACTAGATTATTCAATTCTATGTGCAAAAGAATTAGCGTCCAAATTTTACATACAGAATCCAATTTTCTCACATAGAAACTTGAAATTTGGCACGAGCATTGATTATGTCATAAATAGGAAAAGCTAATGTGTCCCAACTCCGTTATTTAATTCTATGCGCAAAAGTATTAGCGTCCAAATGTTACGTACGGAATGTAATTTTCTCACATAGAAACTTAAAATTTGGCACGGGCATTGATTATGTCATAAATAAGAAAAGCTAATGGGTGCTAACTCGATTATTCAATTCTATGTGCAAAAGAATTAGCCTTCAAATTTTACGTACGGAATCCAATTTTCTCACATAGAAACTTGAAATTTGGCACGAGCATTGATTATGTCATAAATAGGAAAAGCTAATGGGTCCCAACTCGATTATTCAATTCTATGCGCAAAAGAATTAGCGTCCAAATTTTATGTACACTATCCAATTTTCTCACATAGAAACTTAAAATTTGGCACGGGCATTGAATATGTTCTAAATAGGAAAAACTAATAGGTCCCAACTCGATTATTCAATTCTATGCGCAAAAGAATTAGCGTCAAAATTTTACGTACGGAATGTATTTTTCTCACTTTCCAGTGTCATAGAAACGTGAAATTTGGCACGGCATTGATTATGTCATAAATAGGAAAAGCTAATGGGTCCAACTCGATTATTCAATTCTATGTGCAAAAGAATTAGCGTCCAAATTTTATGTACACTATCCAATTTTCTCACATAGAAACTTAAAATTTGGCACGAGCATTGATTATGTCATAAATAGGAAAAGCTAATGGGTCCCAACTCGATTTTTCAATTCTATGTGCAAAAGAATTAGCCTCCAAATTTTACGTACGGAATCCAATTTTCTCACATAGAAACTTGAAATTTGGCACGAGCATTGATTATGTCATAAATAGGAAAAGCTAATGGGTCCCAACTCGATTTTTCAATTCTATGTGCAAAAGAATTAGCCTCCAAATTTTACGTACGGAATCCAATTTTCTCACATAGAAACTTGAAATTTGGCACGAGCATTGATTATGTCATAAATAGGAAAAGCTAATGGGTCCCAACTCGATTATTCAATTCTATGCGCAAAAGAATTAGCGTCCAAATTTTACGTACAGAATCCAATTTACTCACATAGAAACTTAAAATTTGGAACGGGCATTGAATATGTCCTAAATAGGAAAAACTAATGTGTCTCAACTCGATTATTCAATTCTATGCGCAAAAGAATTAGCGTCAAAATTTTCCGTACGGAATGTATTTTTCTCACTTTCCAGTGTCATAGAAACGTGAAATTTGGCACGAGCATTGATTATGTCATGAATAGGAAAAGCTAATGGGTCCTAACTCGATTATTCAATTCTATGTGCAAAAGAATTAGCGTCAAAATTTTACGTATGGAATGTATTTTTCTCACTTTCCAGTGTCATAGAAATGTGAAATTTGGCACGAGCATTGATTATGTCATAAATAGGAAAAGCTAATGGGTCCCAACTCCGTTATTTAATTCTAGGCACTAAAGAATTAGCGCCCAAGTTTTACGTACGGAATGTAATTTTCTCACATAGAAACTTAAAATTTGGCACGGGCATTGATTATGTCATAAATAGGAAAAGCTAATTGGTCCTAACTCAATTATTCAATTCTATGTGCAAAAGAATTAGCGTCAACATTTTACGTACAGAATCCAATTTTCTCACATAGAAACTTGAAATTTGGCACGAGCATTGATTATGTCATATATAGGAAGAGCTAAAGGGTCCCAACTCCGTTATTTAATTCTAGGCACAAAAGAATTAGCGTCCAAGTTTTACGTATGGAATGTAATTTTCTCACATAGAAACTTAAAATTTGGCACGGGCATTGATTATGTCATAAATAGGAAAAGCTAATTGGTCCTAACTCAATTATTCAATTCTATGTGCAAAAGAATTAGCGTCAAAATTTTACGTACAGAATCCAATTTTCTCACATAGAAACTTGAAATTTGGCACGAGCATTGATTATGTCATAAATAGGAAGAGCTAAAGGTTCCCAACTCCGTTAGTTAATTCTAGGCACAAAAGAATTAGCGTCCAAGTTTTACGTATGGAATGTAATTTTCTCACATAGAAACTTAAAATTTGGCACGGGCATTGATTATGTCATAAATAGGAAAAGCTAATGGGTCCCAACTCGATTATTCAATTCTATGTGCAAAAGAATTAGCCTCCAAATTTTACGTACGGAATCCAATTTTCTCACATAGAAACTTGAAATTTGGCACGAGCATTGATTATGTCATAAATAGGAAAAGCTAATGGGTCCCAACTCGATTATTCAATTCTATGCGCAAAAGAATTAGCGTCCAAATTTTATGTACACTATCCAATTTTCTCACATAGAAACTTAAAATTTGGCACGGGCATTGAATATGTTCTAAATAGGAAAAACTAATGGGTCCCAACTCGATTATTCAATTCTATGCGCAAAAGAATTAGCGTCAAAATTTTACGTACAGAATGTATTTTTCTCACTTTCCAGTGTCATAGAAGCGTGAAATTTGGCACGAGCATTGATTATGTCATAAATAGGAAAAGCTAATGGGTCCAACTCGATTATTCAATTCTATGTGCAAAAGAATTAGCCTCCAAATTTTACGTACGGAATCCAATTTTCTCACATAGAAACTTGAAATTTGGCACGAGCATTGATTATGTCATAAATAGGAAAAGCGAATGGGTCCCAACTCGATTATTCAATTCTATGCGCAAAAGAATTAGCGTCCAAATTTTACGTACAGAATCCAATTTTCTCACATAGAAACTTAAAACTTGGAACGGGCATTGAATATGTCATAAATAGGAAAAACTAATGTGTCTCAACTCGATTATTCAATTCTATGCGCAAAAGAATTAGCGTCAAAATTTTCCGTACGGAATGTATTTTTCTCACTTTCCAGTGTCATAGAAACGTGAAATTTGGCACGAGCATTGATTATGTCATGAATAGGAAAAGCTATTGGGTCCTAACTCGATTATTCAATTCTATGTGCAAAAGAATTAGCCTCCAAATTTTACGTATGGAATGTATTTTTCTCACTTTCCAGTGTCATAGAAACGTGAAATTTGGCACGAGTATTGATTATGTCATAAATAGGAAAAGCTAATGGGTCCCAACTCCATTATTTAATTCTAGGCACTAAAGAATTAGCGCCAAAGTTTTACGTACAGAATGTAATTTTCTCGCATAGAAACTTAAAATTTGG
Source organism: Eleutherodactylus coqui (assembly GCF_035609145.1). Classification (NCBI taxonomy): domain Eukaryota; kingdom Metazoa; phylum Chordata; class Amphibia; order Anura; family Eleutherodactylidae; genus Eleutherodactylus; species Eleutherodactylus coqui. The sequence goes on along the minus strand of NW_027101866.1, from coordinate 1,364,227 downwards.
CACGGGCATTGATTATGTCATAAATAGGAAAAGCTAATTGGTCCTAACTCAATTATTCAATTCTATGTGCAAAAGAATTAGCGTCAAAATTTTACGTACAGAATCCAATTTTCTCACATAGAAACTTGAAATTTGGCACGAGCATTGATTATGTCATAAATAGGAAAAGCTAAAGGGTCCCAACTCCGTTATTTAATTCTAGGCACAAAAGAATTAGCGTCCAAGTTTTACGTATGGAATGTAATTTTCTCACATAGAAACTTAAAATTTGGCACGGGCATTGATTATGTCATAAATAGGAAAAGCTAATTGGTCCTAACTCAATTATTCAATTCTATGTGCAAAAGAATTAGCGTCAAAATTTTACGTGCAGAATACAATTTTCTCACATAGAAACTTGAAATTTGGCACGAGCATTGATTATGTCATAAATAGGAAAAGCTAAAGGGTCCCAACTCCGTTATTTAATTCTAGGCACAAAAGAATTAGCGTCCAAGTTTTACGTATGGAATGTAATTTTCTCACATAGAAACTTAAAATTTGGCACGGGCATTGATTATGTCATAAATAGGAAAAGCTAATTGGTCCTAACTCAATTATTCAATTCTATGTGCAAAAGAATTAGCGTCCAAATTTTACGTACAGAATCCAATTTTCTCACATAGAAACTTGAAATTTGGCACGAGCATTGATTATGTCATAAATAGGAAAAGCTAAAGGGTCCCAACTCCGTTATTTAATTCTAGGCACAAAAGAATTAGCGTCCAAGTTTTACGTATGGAATGTAATTTTCTCACATAGAAACTTCAAATTTGGCACGGGCATTGATTATGTCATAAATAGGAAAAGCTAATGGGTCCTAACTAGATTATTCAATTCTATGTGCAAAAGAATTAGCGTCCAAATTTTACATACAGAATCCAATTTTCTCACATAGAAACTTGAAATTTGGCACGAGCATTGATTATGTCATAAATAGGAAAAGCTAATGTGTCCCAACTCCGTTATTTAATTCTATGCGCAAAAGTATTAGCGTCCAAATGTTACGTACGGAATGTAATTTTCTCACATAGAAACTTAAAATTTGGCACGGGCATTGATTATGTCATAAATAAGAAAAGCTAATGGGTGCTAACTCGATTATTCAATTCTATGTGCAAAAGAATTAGCCTTCAAATTTTACGTACGGAATCCAATTTTCTCACATAGAAACTTGAAATTTGGCACGGCATTGATTATGTCATAAATAGGAAAAGCTAATGGGTCCAACTCGATTATTCAATTCTATGTGCAAAAGAATTAGCCTCCAAATTTTACGTACGGAATCCAATTTTCTCACATAGAAACTTGAAATTTGGCACGAGCATTGATTATGTCATAAATAGGAAAAGGTAATGGGTCCCAACTCGATTATTCAATTCTATGCGCAAAAGAATTAGCGTCCAAATTTTATGTACACTATCCAATTTTCTCACATAGAAACTTAAAATTTGGCACGGGCATTGAATATGTTCTAAATAGGAAAAACGAATGGGTCCCAACTCGATTATTCAATTCTATGCGCAAAAGAATTAGCGTCAAAATTTTACGTACGGAATGTATTTTTCTCACTTTCCAGTGTCATAGAAACGTGAAATTTGGCACGAGCATTGATTATGTCATAAATAGGAAAAGCTAATGGGTCCAACTCGATTATTCAATTCTATGTGCAAAAGAATTAGCCTCCAAATTTTACGTACGGAATCCAATTTTCTCACATAGAAACTTGAAATTTGGCACGAGCATTGATTATGTCATAAATAGGAAAAGCTAATGGGTCCCAACTCGATTATTCAATTCTATGCGCAAAAGAATTAGCGTCCAAATTTTATGTACACAATCGAATTTTCTCACATAGAAACTTAAAATTTGGCACGGGCATTGAATATGTTCTAAATAGGAAAAACTAATGGGGCCCAACTCGATTATTCAATTCTATGCGCAAAAGAATTAGCGTCAAAATTTTACGTACGGAATGTATTTTTCTCACTTTCTAGTGTCATAGAAACGTGAAATTTGGCACGAGCATTGATTATGTCATAAATAGGAAAAGCTAATGGGTCCAACTCGATTATTCAATTCTATGTGCAAAAGAATTAGCCTCCAAATTTTACGTACGGAATCCAATTTTCTCACATAGAAACTTGAAATTTGGCACGAGCATTGATTATGTCATAAATAGGAAAAGCTAATGGGTCCCAACTCGATTATTCAATTCTATGCGCAAAAGAATTAGCGTCCAAATTTTATGTACACTATCCAATTTTCTCACATAGAAACTTAAAATTTGGCACGGGCATTGAAAATGTTCTAAATAGGAAAAACTAATGGGTCCCAACTCGATTATTCAATTCTATGCGCAAAAGAATTAGCGTCAAAATTTTACGTACGGAATGTATTTTTCTCACTTTCCAGTGTCATAGAAACGTGAAATTTGGCACGAGCATTGATTATGTCATAAATAGGAAAAGCTAATGGGTCCCAACTCGATTTTTCAATTCTATGTGCAAAAGAATTAGCCTCCAAATTTTACGTACGGAATCCAATTTTCTCACATAGAAACTTGAAATTTGGCACGAGCATTGATTATGTCATAAATAGGAAAAGCTAATGGGTCCCAACTCGATTATTCAATTCTATGCGCAAAAGAATTAGCGTCCAAATTTTACGTACAGAATCCAATTTTCTCACATAGAAACTTAAAACTTGGAACGGGCATTGAATATGTCCTAAATAGGAAAAACTAATGTGTCTCAACTCGATTATTCAATTCTATGCGCAAAAGAATTAGCGTCAAAATTTTCCGTACAGAATGTATTTTTCTCACTTTCCAGTGTCATAGAAACGTGAAATTTGGCACGAGCATTGATTATGTCATGAATAGGAAAAGCTATTGGGTCCTAACTCGATTATTCAATTCTATGTGCAAAAGAATTAGCGTCAAAATTTTACGTATGGAATGTATTTTTCTCACTTTCAAGTGTCATAGAAACGTGAAATTTGGCACGAGCATTGATTATGTCATAAATAGGAAAAGCTAATGGGTCCCAACTCCGTTATTTAATTCTAGGCACTAAAGAATTAGCGCCAAAGTTTTACGTACAGAATGTAATTTTCTCACATAGAAACTTAAAATTTGGCACGGGCATTGATTATGTCATAAATAGGAAAAGCTAATTGGTCCTAACTCAATTATTCAATTCTATGTGCAAAAGAATTAGCGTCAAAATTTTACGTACAGAATCCAATTTTCTCACATAGAAACTTGAAATTTGGCACGAGCATTGATTATGTCATAAATAGGAAAAGCTAAAGGGTCCCAACTCCGTTATTTAATTCTAGGCACAAAAGAATTAGCGTCCAAGTTTTACGTATGGAATGTAATTTTCTCACATAGAAACTTAAAATTTGGCACGGGCATTGATTATGTCATAAATAGGAAAAGCTAATTGGTCCTATCTCAATTATTCAATTCTATGTGCAAAAGAATTAGCGTCCAAATTTTACGTACAGAATCCAATTTTTTCACATAGAAACTTGAAATTTGGCACGAGCATTGATTATGTCATAAATAGGAAAAGCTAAAGGGTCCCAACTCCGTTATTTAATTCTAGGCACAAAAGAATTAGCGTCCAAGTTTTACGTATGGAATGTAATTTTCTCACATAGAAACTTAAAATTTGGCACGGGCATTGATTATGTCATAAATAGGAAAAGCTAATTGGTCCTAACTCAATTATTCAATTCTATGTGCAAAAGAATTAGCGTCAAAATTTTACGTACAGAATCCAATTTTCTCACATAGAAACTTGAAATTTGGCACGAGCATTGATTATGTCATAAATAGGAAAAGCTAAAGGGTCCCAACTCCGTTATGTAATTCTAGGCACAAAAGAATTAGCGTCCAAGTTTTATGTATGGAATGTAATTTTCTCACATAGAAACTTAAAATTTGGCACGGGCATTGATTATGTCATAAATAGGAAAAGCTAATTGGTCCTATCTCAATTATTCAATTCTATGTGCAAAAGAATTAGCGTCCAAATTTTACGTACAGAATCCAATTTTCTCACATAGAAACTTGAAATTTGGCACGAGCATTGATTATGTCATAAATAGGAAAAGCTAAAGGGTCCCAACTCCGTTATTTAATTCTAGGCACAAAAGAATTAGCGTCCAAGTTTTACGTATGGAATGTAATTTTCTCACATAGAAACTTAAAGTTTGGCACGGGCATTGATTATGTCATAAATAGGAAAAGCTAATGGGTCCTAACTAGATTATTCAATTCTATGTGCAAAAGAATTAGCGTCCAAATTTTACATACAGAATCCAATTTTCTCACATAGAAACTTGAAATTTGGCACGAGCATTGATTATGTCATAAATAGGAAAAGCTAATGTGTCCCAACTCCGTTATTTAATTCTATGCGCAAAAGAATTAGCGTCTAAATGTTACGTACGGAATGTAATTTTCTCACATAGAAACTTAAAATTTGGCACGGGCATTGATTATGTCATAAATAAGAAAAGCTAATGGGTGCTAACTCGATTATTCAATTCTATGTGCAAAAGAATTAGCCTTCAAATTTTACGTACGGAATCCAATTTTCTCACATAGAAACTTGAAATTTGGCACGAGCATTGATTATGTCATAAATAGGAAAAGCTAATGGGTCCCAACTCGATTATTCAATTCTATGCGCAAAAGAATTAGCGTCCAAATTTTATGTACACTATCCAATTTTCTCACATAGAAACTTAAAATTTGGCACGGGCATTGAATATGTTCTAAATAGGAAAAACTAATAGGTCCCAACTCGATTATTCAATTCTATGCGCAAAAGAATTAGCGTCAAAATTTTACGTACGGAATGTATTTTTCTCACTTTCCAGTGTCATAGAAACGTGAAATTTGTCATGGCATTGATTATGTCATAAATAGGAAAAGCTAATGGGTCCAACTCGATTATTCAATTCTATGTGCAAAAGAATTAGCCTCCAAATTTTACGTACGGAATCCAATTTTCTCACATAGAAGCTTGAAATTTGGCACGAGCATTGATTATGTCATAAATAGGAAAAGCTAATGGGTCCCAACTCGATTATTCAATTCTATGCGCAAAAGAATTAGCGTCCAAATTTTATGTACACTATCCAATTTTCTCACATAGAAACTTAAAATTTGGCACGGGCATTGAAAATGTTCTAAATAGGAAAAACTAATGGGTCCCAACTCGATTATTCAATTCTATGCGCAAAAGAATTAGCGTCAAAATTTTAAGTACGGAATGTATTTTTCTAGCTTTCCAGTGTCATAGAAACGTGAAATTTGGCACGAGCATTGATTATGTCATAAATAGGAAAAGCTAATGGGTCCCAACTCGATTTTTCAATTCTATGTGCAAAAGAATTAGCCTCCAAATTTTACGTACGGAATCCAATTTTCTCACATAGAAACTTGAAATTTGGCACGAGCATTGATTATGTCATAAATAGGAAAAGCTAATGGGTCCCAACTCGATTATTCAATTCTATGCGCAAAAGAATTAGCGTCCAAATTTTACGTACAGAATCCAATTTACTCACATAGAAACTTAAAATTTGGAACGGGCATTGAATATGTCCTAAATAGGAAAAACTAATGTGTCTCAACTCGATTATTCAATTCTATGCGCAAAAGAATTAGCGTCAAAATTTTCCGTACGGAATGTATTTTTCTCACTTTCCAGTGTCATAGAAACGTGAAATTTGGCACGAGCATTGATTATGTCATGAATAGGAAAAGCTAATGGGTCCTAACTCGATTATTCAATTCTATGTGCAAAAGAATTAGCGTCAAAATTTTACGTATGGAATGTATTTTTCTCACTTTCCAGTGTCATAGAAATGTGAAATTTGGCACGAGCATTGATTATGTCATAAATAGGAAAAGCTAATGGGTCCCAACTCCGTTATTTAATTCTTGGCACTAAAGAATAAGCGCCCAAGTTTTACGTACGGAATGTAATTTTCTCACATAGAAACTTAAAATTTGGCACGGGCATTGATTATGTCATAAATAGGAAAAGCTAATTGGTCCTAACTCAATTATTCAATTCTATGTGCAAAAGAATTAGCGTCCAAATTTTACGTACAGAATCCAATTTTCTCACATAGAAACTTGAAATTTGGCACGAGCATTGATTATGTCATAAATAGGAAGAGCTAAAGGGTCCCAACTCCGTTATTTAATTCTAGGCACAAAAGAATTAGCGTCCAAGTTTTACGTATGGAATGTAATTTTCTCACATAGAAACTTAAAATTTGGCACGGGCATTGATTATGTCATAAATAGGAAAAGCTAATTGGTCCTAACTCAATTATTCAATTCTATGTGCAAAAGAATTAGCGTCCAAATTTTACGTACAGAATCCAATTTTCTCACATAGAAACTTGAAATTTGGCACGAGCATTGATTATGTCATAAATAGGAAAAGCTAAAGGGTCCCAACTCCGTTATTTAATTCTAGGCACAAAAGAATTAGCGTCCAAGTTTTACGTATGGAATGTAATTTTCTCACATAGAAACTTAAAATTTGGCACGGGCATTGATTATGTCATAAATAGGAAAAGCTAATGGGTCCTAACTAGATTATTCAATTCTATTTGCAAAAGAATTAGCGTCCAAATTTTACATACAGAATCCAATTTTCTCACATAGAAACTTGAAATTTGGCACGAGCATTGATTATGTCATAAATAGGAAAAGCTAATGGATCCCAACTCCGTTATTTAATTCTATGCGCAAAAGAATTAGCGTCCAAATGTTACGTACGGAATGTAATTTTCTCACATAGAAACTTAAAATTTGGCACGGGCATTGATTATGTCATAAATAAGAAAAGCTAATGGGTCCTAACTCGATTATTCAATTCTATGTGCAAAAGAATTAGCCTTCAAATTTTACGTACGGAATCCAATTTTCTCACATAGAAACTTGAAATTTGGCACGAGCATTGATTATGTCATAAATAGGAAAAGCTAATGGGTCCCAACTCGATTATTCAATTCTATGTGCAAAAGAATTAGCCTCCAAATTTTACGTACGGAATCCAATTTTCTCACATAGAAACTTGAAATTTGGCACGAGCATTGATTATGTCATAAATAGGAAAAGCTAATGGGCCCCTACTCTATTATTCAATTCTATGCGCAAAAGAATTAGCGTCCAAATTTTACATACAGAATCCAATTTTCTCACATAGAAACTTGAAATTTGGCACGAGCATTGATTATGTCATAAATAGGAAAAGCTAAAGGGTCCCAACTCCGTTATTTAATTCTAGGCACAAAAGAATTAGCGTCCAAGTTTTACGTATGGAATGTAATTTTCTCACATAGAAACTTAAAATTTGGCACGGGCATTGATTATGTCATAAATAGGAAAAGCTAATGGGTCCTAACTAGATTATTCAATTCTATGTGCAAAAGAATTAGCGTCCAAATTTTACATACAGAATTCAATTTTCTCACATAGAAACTTGAAATTTGGCACGAGCATTGATTATGTCATAAATAGGAAAAGCTAATGTGTCCCAACTCTGTTATTTAATTCTATGCGCAAAAGAATTAGCGTCCAAATGTTACATACGGAATGTAATTTTCTCACATAGAAACTTAAAATTTGGCACGGGCATTGATTATGTCATAAATAAGAAAAGCTAATGGGTCCTAACTCGATTATTCAATTCTATGTGCAAAAGAATTAGCCTTCAAATTTTACGTACGGAATCAAATTTTCTCACATAGAAACTTGAAATTTGGCACGAGCATTGATTATGTCATAAATAGGAAAAGCTAATGGGTCCCAACTCGATTATTCAATTCTATGCGCAAAAGAATTAGCGTCCAAATTTTATGTACACAATCGAATTTTCTCACATAGAAACTTAAAATTTGGCACGGGCATTGAATATGTTCTAAATAGGAAAAGCTAATGGGTCCCAACTCGATTATTCAATTCTATGCGCAAAAGAATTAGCGTCCAAATTTTATGTACACTATCCAATTTTCTCACATAGAAACTTAAAATTTGGCACGGGCATTGAATATGTTCTAAATAGGAAAAACTAATGGGTCCCAACTCGATTATTCAATTCTATGCGCAAAAGAATTAGCGTCAAAATTTTACGTACGGAATGTATTTTTCTCACTTTCCAGTGTCATAGAAACGTGAAATTTGGCACGGCATTGATCATGTCATAAATAGGAAAAGCTAATGGGTCCAACTCGATTATTCAATTCTATGTGCAAAAGAATTAGCCTCCAAATTTTACGTACGGAATCCAATTTTCTCACATAGAAACTTGAAATTTGGCACGAGCATTGATTATGTCATAAATAGGAAAAGCTAATGGGTCCCAACTCGATTATTCAATTCTATGCGCAAAAGAATTAGCGTCCAAATTTTATGTACACAATCGAATTTTCTCACATAGAAACTTAAAATTTGGCACGGGCATTGAATATGTTCTAAATAGGAAAAACTAATGTGTCCCAACTCGATTATTTAATTGTATGCGCAAAAGAATTAGCGTCAAAATTTTACGTACGGAATGTATTGTTCTCACTTTCCAGTGTCATAGAAATGTGAAATTTGGCACGAGCATTGATTGTGTCATAAATAGGAAAAGCTAATGGGTCCCAACTCGATTATTCAATTCAATGTGCAAAAGAATTAGCGTCCAAATTTTATGTACGGAATCCAATTTTCTCACATAGAAACTTGAAATTTGGCACGAGCATTGATTATGTCATAAATAGGAAAAGCTAATGGGTCCCAACTCGATTTTTCAATTCTATGTGCAAAAGAATTAGCCTCCAAATTTTACGTACGGAATCCAATTTTCTCACATAGAAACTTGAAATTTGGCATGAGCATTGATTATGTCATAAATAGGAAAAGCTAATGGGTCCCAACTCGATTATTCAATTCTATGCGCAAAAGAATTAGCGTCCAAATTTTACGTACAGAATCCAATTTTCTCACATAGAAACTTAAAATTTGGAACGGGCATTGAATATGTCCTAAATAGGAAAAACTAATGTGTCTCAACTCGATTATTCAATTCTATGTGCAAAAGAATTAGCCTCAAAATTTTCCGTACGGAATGTATTTTTCTCACTTTCCAGTGTCATAGAAACGTGAAATTTGGCACGAGCATTGATTATGTCATGAATAGGAAAAGCTAATGGGTCCTAACTCGATTATTCAATTCTATGTGCAAAAGAATTAGCGTCAAAATGTTACGTATGGAATGTATTTTTCTCACTTTCCAGTGTCATAGAAACGTGAAATTTGGCACGAGCATTGATTATGTCATAAATAGGAAAAGCTAATGGGTCCCAACTCCGTTATTTAATTCTAGGCACTAAAGAATTAGCGCCAAAGTTTTACGTACAGAATGTAATTTTCTCACATAGAAACTTAAAATTTGGCACGGGCATTGATTATGTCATAAATAGGAAAAGCTAATTGGTCCTAACTCAATTATTCAATTCTATGTGCAAAAGAATTAGCGTCAAAATTTTACGTACAGAATCCAATTTTCTCACATAGAAACTTGAAATTTGGCACGAGCATTGATTATGTCATAAATAGGAAAAGCTAAAGGGTCCCAACTCCGTTATTTAATTCTAGGCACAAAAGAATTAGCGTCCAAGTTTTACGTATGGAATGTAATTTTCTCACATAGAAACTTAAAATTTGGCACGGGCATTGATTATGTCATAAATAGGAAAAGCTAATTGGTCCTAACTCAATTATTCAATTCTATGTGCAAAAGAATTAGCGTCAAAATTTTACGTACAGAATCCAATTTTCTCACATAGAAACTTGAAATTTGGCACGAGCATTGATTATGTCATAAATAGGAAAAGCTAATGTGTCCCAGCTCCGTTATTTAATTCTATGCGCAAAAGAATTAGCGTCCAAATGTTACGTACGGAATGTAATTTTCTCACATAGAAACTTAAAATTTGGCACGGGCATTGATTATGTCATAAATAAGAAAAGCTAATGGGTCCTAACTCGATTATTCAATTCTATGTGCAAAAGAATTAGCCTTCAAATTTTACGTACGGAATCCAATTTTCTCACATAGAAACTTGAAATTTGGCACGAGCATTGATTATGTCATAAATAGGAAAAGCTAATGGGTCCCAACTCGATTATTCAATTCTATGTGCAAAAGAATTAGCCTCCAAATTTTACGTACGGAATCCAATTTTCTCACATAGAAACTTGAAATTTGGCACGAGCATTGATTATGTCATAAATAGGAAAAGCTAATGGGTCCCAACTCGATTATTCAATTCTATGCGCAAAAGCATTAGCGTCCAAATTTTATGTACACTATCCAATTTTCTCACATAGAAACTTAAAATTTGGCACGGGCATTGAATATGTTCTAAATAGGAAAAACTAATGGGTCCCAACTCGATTATTCAATTCTATGCGCAAAAGAATTAGCGTCAAAATTTTACGTACGGAATGTATTTTTCTCACTTTCCAGTGTCATAGAAACGTGAAATTTGGCACGGCATTGATTATGTCATAAATAGGAAAAGCTAATGGGTCCAACTCGATTATTCAATTCTATTTGCAAAAGAATTAGCCTCCAAATTTTACGTACGGAATCCAATTTTCTCACATAGAAACTTGAAATTTGGCACGAGCATTGATTATGTCATAAATAGGAAAAGCTAATGGGTCCCAACTCGATTATTCAATTCTATGCGCAAAAGAATTAGCGTCCAAATTTTATGTACACTATCCAATTTTCTCACATAGAAACTTAAAATTTGGCACGGGCATTGAATATGTTCTAAATAGGAAAAACTAATGGGTCCCAACTCGATTATTCAATTCTATGCGCAAAAGAATTAGCGTCAAAATTTTACGTACGGAATGTATTTTTCTCACTTTCCAGTGTCATAGAAACGTGAAATTTGGCACGGCATTGATTATGTCATAAATAGGAAAAGCTAATGGGTCCAACTCGATTATTCAATTCTATTTGCAAAAGAATTAGCCTCCAAATTTTACGTACGGAATCCAATTTTCTCACATAGAAACTTGAAATTTGGCACGAGCATTGATTATGTCATAAATAGGAAAAGCTAATGGGTCCCAACTCGATTATTCAATTCTATGCGCAAAAGAATTAGCGTCCAAATTTTATGTACACTATCCAATTTTCTCACATAGAAACTTAAAATTTGGCACGGGCATTGAATATGTAATAAATAGGAAAAACTAATGGGTCCCAACTCGATTATTCAATTCTATGCGCAAAAGAATTAGCGTCAAAATTTTACGTACGGAATGTATTTTTCTCACTTTCCAGTGTCATAGAAACGTGAAATTTGGCACGAGCATTGATTATGTCATAAATAGGAAAAGCTAATGGGTCCAACTCGATTATTCAATTCTATGTGCAAAAGAATTAGCCTCCAAATTTTACGTACGGAATCCAATTTTCTCACATGGAAACTTGAAATTTGGCACGAGCATTGATTATGTCATAAATAGGAAAAGCTAATGGGTCCCAACTCGATTATTCAATTCTATGCGCAAAAGAATTAGCGTCCAAATTTTATGTACACAATCGAATTTTCTCACATACAAACTTAAAATTTGGCACGGGCATTGAATATGTTCTAAATAGGAAAAACTAATTGGTCCCAACTCGATTATTTAATTCTATGCGCAAAAGAATTAGCGTCAAAATTTTACGTACGGAATGTATTGTTCTCACTTTCCAGTGTCATAGAAACGTGAAATTTGGCACGAGCATTGATTGTGTCATAAATAGGAAAAGCTAATGGGTCCCAACTCGATTATTCAATTCTATGTGCAAAAGAATTAGCGTCCAAATTTTATGTACGGAATCCAATTTTCTCACATAGAAACTTGAAATTTGGCACGAGCATTGATTATGTCATAAATAGGAAAAGCTAATGGGTCCCAACTCGATTTTTTAATTCTATGTGCAAAAGAATTAGCCTCCAAATTTTACGTACGGAATCCAATTTTCTCACATAGAAACTTGAAATTTGGCACGAGCATTGATTATGTCATAAATAGGAAAAGCTAATGGGTCCCAACTCGATTATTCAATTCTATGCGCAAAAGAATTAGCGTCCAAATTTTATGTACAGAATCCAATTTTCTCACATAGAAACTTAAAATTTGGAACGGGCATTGAATATGTCCTAAATAGGAAAAACTAATGTGTCTCAACTCGATTATTCAATTCTATGCGCAAAAGAATTAGCGTCAAAATTTTCCGTACGGAATGTATTTTTCTCACTTTCCAGTGTCATAGAAACGTGAAATTTGGCACGAGCATTGATTATGTCATGAATAGGAAAAGCTAATCGGTCCTAACTCGATTATTCAATTCTATGTGCAAAAGAATTAGCGTCAAAATTTTACGTATGGAATGTATTTTTCTCACTTTCCAGTGTCATAGAAACGTGAAATTTGGCACGAGCATTGATTATGTCATAAATAGGAAAAGCTAAAGGGTCCCAACTCCGTTATTTAATTCTAGGCACAAGAGAATTAGCGTCCGAGTTTTACGTATGGAATGTAATTTTCTCACATAGAAACTTAAAATTTGGCACGGACATTGATTATGTCATAAATAGGAAAAGCTAATGGGTCCTAACTAGATTATTCAATTCTATGTGCAAAAGAATTAGCGTCCAAATTTTACGTACAGAATCCAATTTTCTCACATAGAAACTTGAAATTTGGCACGAGCATTGATTATGTCATAAATAGGAAAAGCTAATGGGTCCCAACTCGATTATTCCAATCTATGCGCAAAAGAATTAGCGTCCAAATTTTATGTACACAATCGAATTTTCTCACATAGAAACTTAAAATTTGGCACGGGCATTGAATATGTTCTAAATAGGAAAAGCTAATGGGTCCCAACTCGATTATTTAATTCTATGCGCAAAAGAATTAGCATCAAAATTTTACGTACGGAATGTATTGTTCTCACTTTCCAGTGTCATAGAAACGTGAAATTTGGCACAGGCATTGATTATGTCATAAATAGGAAAAGCTAATGGGTCCCAACTCGATTAATCAATTCTATGCGCAAAAGAATTAGCGTCCAAATTTTACGTACAGAATCCAATTTTCTCACATAGAAACTTGAAATTTGGCACGAGCATTGATTATGTCATAAATAGGAAAAGATAAAGGGTCCCAACTCCGTTATTTAATTCTAGGCACAAAACAATTAGCGTCCAAGTTTTACGTATGGAATGTAATTTTCTCACATAGAAACTTAAAATTTGGCACGGGCATTGATTATGTCATAAATAGGAAAAGCTGATGGGTCCTAACTAGATTATTCAATTCTATGTGCAAATGAATTAGCGTCTAAATTTTACATACAGAATCCAATTTTCTCACATAGAAACTTGAAATTTGGCACGAGCATTGATTATGTCATAAATAGGAAAAGCTAAAGGGTCCCAACTCCGTTATTTAATTCTAGGCACAAAAGAATTAGCGTCCAAGTTTTACGTATGGAATGTAATTTTCTCACATAGAAACTTAAAATTTGGCACGGGCATTGATTATGTCATAAATAGGAAAAACTAATGGGTCCCAACTCGATTATTCAATTCTATGCGCAAAAGAATTAGCGTCCAAATTTTATGTACAGAATCCAATTTTCTCACATAGAAACTTAAAATTTGGAACGGGCATTGAATATGTCCTAAATAGGAAAAACTAATGTGTCTCAACTCGATTATTCAATTCTATGCGCAAAAGAATTAGCGTCAAAATTTTCCGTACGGAATGTATTTTTCTCACTTTCCAGTGTCATAGAAACGTGAAATTTGGCACGAGCATTGATTATGTCATGAATAGGAAAAGCTAATCGGTCCTAACTCGATTATTCAATTCTATGTGCAAAAGAATTAGCGTCAAAATTTTACGTATGGAATGTATTTTTCTCACTTTCCAGTGTCATAGAAACGTGAAATTTGGCACGAGCATTGATTATGTCATAAATAGGAAAAGCTAAAGGGTCCCAACTCCGTTATTTAATTCTAGGCACAAAAGAATTAGCGTCCGAGTTTTACGTATGGAATGTAATTTTCTCACATAGAAACTTAAAATTTGGCACGGACATTGATTATGTCATAAATAGGAAAAGCTAATGGGTCCTAACTAGATTATTCAATTCTATGTGCAAAAGAATTAGCGTCCAAATTTTACATACAGAATCCAATTTTCTCACATAGAAACTTGAAATTTGGCACGAGCATTGATTATGTCATAAATAGGAAAAGCTAATGGGTCCCAACTCGATTATTCCAATCTATGCGCAAAAGAATTAGCGTCCAAATTTTATGTACACAATCGAATTTTCTCACATAGAAACTTAAAATTTGGCACGGGCATTGAATATGTTCTAAATAGGAAAAGCTAATGGGTCCCAACTCGATTATTTAATTCTATGCGCAAAAGAATTAGCATCAAAATTTTACGTACGGAATGTATTGTTCTCACTTTCCAGTGTCATAGAAACGTGAAATTTGGCACGAGCATTGATTGTGTCATAAATAGGAAAAGCTAATGGGTCCCAACTCGATTATTCAATTCTATGTGCAAAAGAATTAGCGTCCAAATTTTATGTACGGAATCCAATTTTCTCACATAGAAACTTAAAATTTGGCACGGGCATTGAATATGTCCTAAATAGGAAAAACTAACGGGTCCCAACTCGATTATTCAATTCTATGCGCAAAAGAATTAGCGTCAAAATTTTACGTACGGAATGTATTTTTCTCACTTTCCAGTGTCATAGAAACGTGAAATTTGGCACAGGCATTGATTATGTCATAAATAGGAAAAGCTAATGGGTCCCAACTCGATTAATCAATTCTATGCGCAAAAGAATTAGCGTCCAAATTTTACGTACAGAATCCAATTTTCTCACATAGAAACTTGAAATTTGGCACGAGCATTGATTATGTCATAAATAGGAAAAGATAAAGGGTCCCAACTCCGTTATTTAATTCTAGGCACAAAAGAATTAGCGTCCAAGTTTTACGTATGGAATGTAATTTTCTCACATAGAAACTTAAAATTTGGCACGGGCATTGATTATGTCATAAATAGGAAAAGCTGATGGGTCCTAACTAGATTATTCAATTCTATGTGCAAATGAATTAGCGTCTAAATTTTACATACAGAATCCAATTTTCTCACATAGAAACTTGAAATTTGGCACGAGCATTGATTATGTCATAAATAGGAAAAGCTAAAGGGTCGCAACTCCGTTATTTAATTCTAGGCACAAAAGAATTAGCGTCCAAGTTTTACGTATGGAATGTAATTTTCTCACATAGAAACTTAAAATTTGGCACGGGCATTGATTATGTCATAAATAGGAAAAACTAATGGGTCCCAACTCGATTATTCAATTCTATGTGCAAAAGAATTAGCGTCAAAATTTTACGTACGGAATGTATTTTTCTCACTTTCCAGTGTCATAGAAACGTGAAATTTGGCACAGGCATTGATTATGTCATAAATAGGAAAAGCTAATGGGTCCCAACTCGATTAATCAATTCTATGCGCAAAGGAATTAGCATCCAAATTTTACGTACAGAATCCAATTTTCTCACATAGAAACTTGAAATTTGGCACGAGCATTGATTATGTCATAAATAGGAAAAGATAAAGGGTCCCAACTCCGTTATTTAATTCTAGGCACAAAAGAATTAGCGTCCAAGTTTTACGTATGGAATATAATTTTCTCACATAGAAACTTAAAATTTGGCACGGGCATTGATTATGTCATAAATAGGAAAAGCTGATGGGTCCTAACTAGATTATTCAATTCTATGTGCAAATGAATTAGCGTCTAAATTTTACATACAGAATCCAATTTTCTCACATAGAAACTTGAAATTTGGCACGAGCATTGATTATGTCATAAATAGGAAAAGCTAAAGGGTCCCAACTCCGTTATTTAATTCTAGGCACAAAAGAATTAGCGTCCAAGTTTTACGTATGGAATGTAATTTTCTCACATAGAAACTTAAAATTTGGCACGGGCATTGATTATGTCATAAATAGGAAAAACTAATGGGTCCGAACTCGATTATTCAATTCTATGTGCAAAAGAATTAGCCTCCAAATTTTACGTACGGAATCCAATTTTCTCACATAGAAACTTGAAATTTGGCACGAGCATTGATTATGTCATAAATAGGAAAAGCTAATGGGTCCCAACTCGATTATTCAATTCTATGCGCAAAAGAATTAGCGTCCAAATTTTATGTACACTATCCAATTTTCTCACATAGAAACTTAAAATTTGGCACGGGCATTGAATATGTTCTAAATAGGAAAAACTAATGTGGCCCAACTCGATTATTCAATTCTATGTGCAAAAGAATTAGAGTCAAAATTTTACGTATGGAATGTATTTTTCTCACTTTCCAGTGTCATAGAAACGTGAAATTTGGCACGAGCATTGATTATGTCATAAATAGGAAAAGCTAAAGGGTCCCAACTCCGTTATTTAATTCTAGGCACAAAAGAATTAGCGTCCAAGTTTTACGTATGGAATGTAATTTTCTCACATAGAAACTTAAAATTTGGCACGGGCATTGATTATGTCATAAATAGGAAAAGCTAATGGGTCCTAACTAGATTATTTAATTCTATGTGCAAAAGAATTAGCGTCCAAATTTTACATACGGAATCCAATTTTCTCACATAGAAACTTGAAATTTGGCACGAGCATTGATTATGTCATAAATAGGAAAAGCTAATGTGTCCCAACTCCGTTATTTAATTCTATGCGCAAAAGAAGTAGCGTCCAAATGTTACGTACGGAATGTAATTTTCTCACATAGAAACTTAAAATTTGGCACGGGCATTGATTATGTCATAAATAAGAAAAGCTAATGGGTCCTAACTCGATTATTCAATTCTATGTGCAAAAGAATTAGCCTTCAAATTTTACGTACGGAATCCAATTTTCTCACATAGAAACTTGAAATTTGGCACGAGCATTGATTATGTCATAAATAGGAAAAGCTAATGGGTCCCAACTCGATTATTCAATTCTATGTGCAAAAGAATTAGCCTCCAAATTTTACGTACGGAATCCAATTTTCTCACATAGAAACTTGAAATTTGGCACGAGTATTGATTATGTCATAAATAGGAAAAGCTAATGGGTCCCAACTCGATTATTCAATTCTATGAGCAAAAGAATTAGCGTCCAAATTTTATGTACACTATCCAATTTTCTCACATAGAAACTTAAAATTTGGCACGGGCATTGAATATGTTCTAAATAGGAAAAACTAATGGGTCCCAACTCGATTATTCAATTCTATGCGCAAAAGAATTAGCGTCAAAATTTTCCGTACGGAATGTATTTTTCTCACTTTCCAGTGTCATAGAAACGTGAAATTTGGCACGAGCATTGATTATGTCATAAATAGGAAAAGCTAATGGGTCCAACTCGATTATTCAATTCTATGTGCAAAACAATTAGCCTCCAAATTTTACGTACGGAATCCAATTTTCTCACATAGAAACTTGAAATTTGGCACGAGCATTGATTATGTCATAAATAGGAAAAGCTAATGGGTCCCAACTCGATTATTCAATTCTATGCGCAAAAGAATTAGCGTCCAAATTTTATGTACACAATCGAATTTTCTCACATAGAAACTTAAAATTTGGCACGGGCATTGAATATGTTCTAAATAGGAAAAACTAATTGGTCCCAACTCGATTATTTAATTCTATGCGCAAAAGAATTAGCGTCAAAATTTAACGTACGGAATGTATTGTTCTCACTTTCCAGTGTCATAGAAATGTGAAATTTGGCACGAGCATTGATTGTGTCATAAATAGGAAAAGCTAATGGGTCTCAACTCGATTATTCAATTCTATGTGCAAAAGAATTAGCGTCCAAATTTTATGTACGGAATCCAATTTTCTCACATAGAAACTTGAAATTTGGCACGAGCATTGATTATGTCATAAATAGGAAAAGCTAATGGGTCCCAACTCGATTATTCAATTCTATGCGCAAAAGAATTAGCGTCCAAATTTTACGTACAGAATCCAATTTTCTCACATAGAAACTTAAAATTTGGAACGGGCATTGAATATGTCCTAAATAGGAAAAACTAATGTGTCTCAACTCGATTATTCAATTCTATGTGCAAAAGAATTAGCCTCAAAATTTTCCGTACGGAATGTATTTTTCTCACTTTCCAGTGTCATAGAAACGTGAAATTTGGCACGAGCATTGATTATGTCATGAATAGGAAAAGCTAATGGGTCCTAACTCGATTATTCAATTCTATGTGCAAAAGAATTAGCGTCAAAATGTTACGTATGGAATGTATTTTTCTCACTTTCCAGTGTCATAGAAACGTGAAATTTGGCACGAGCATTGATTATGTCATAAATAGGAAAAGCTAATTGGTCCTAACTCAATTATTCAATTCTATGTGCAAAAGAATTAGCGTCAAAATTTTACGTACAGAATCCAATTTTCTCACATAGAAACTTGAAATTTGGCACGAGCATTGATTATGTCATAAATAGGAAAAGCTAAAGGGTCCCAACTCCGTTATTTAATTCTAGGCACAAAAGAATTAGCGTCCAAGTTTTACGTATGGAATGTAATTTTCTCACATAGAAACTTAAAATTTGGCACGGGCATTGATTATGTCATAAATAGGAAAAGCTAATTGGTCCTAACTCAATTATTCAATTCTATGTGCAAAAGAATTAGCGTCAAAATTTTACGTACAGAATCCAATTTTCTCACATAGAAACTTGAAATTTGGCACGAGCATTGATTATGTCATAAATAGGAAAAGCTAAAGGGTCCCAACTCCGTTATTTAATTCTAGGCACTAAAGAATTAGCGTCCAAGTTTTACGTATGGAATGTAATTTTCTCACATAGAAACTTAAAATTTGGCACGGGCATTGATTATGTCATAAATAGGAAAAGCTAATGGGTCCTAAGTAGATTATTCAATTCTATGTGCAAAAGAATTAGCGTCCAAATTTTACATACAGAATCCAATTTTCTCACATAGAAACTTGAAATTTGGCGCGAGCATTGATTATGTCATAAATAGGAAAAGCTAATGTGTCCCAACTCCGTTATTTAATTCTATGCGCAAAAGAAGTAGCGTCCAAATGTTACGTACGGAATGTAATTTTCTCACATAGAAACTTAAAATTTGGCACGGGCATTGATTATGTCATAAATAAGAAAAGCTAATGGGTCCTAACTCGATTATTCAATTCTATGTGCAAAAGAATTAGCCTTCAAATTTTACGTACGGAATCCAATTTTCTCACATAGAAACTTGAAATTTGGCACGAGCATTGATTATGTCATAAATAGGAAAAGCTAATGGGTCCCAACTCGATTATTCAATTCTATGTGCAAAAGAATTAGCCTCCAAATTTTACGTACGGAATCCAATTTTCTCACATAGAAACTTGAAATTTGGCACGAGTATTGATTATGTCATAAATAGGAAAAGCTAATGGGTCCCAACTCGATTATTCAATTCTATGCGCAAAAGAATTAGCGTCCAAATTTTATGTACACTATCCAATTTTCTCACATAGAAACTTAAAATTTGGCACGGGCATTGAATATGTTCTAAATAGGAAAAACTAATGGGTCCCAACTCGATTATTCAATTCTATTCGCAAAAGAATTAGCGTCAAAATTTTACGTACGGAATGTATTTTTCTCACTTTCCAGTGTCATAGAAACGTGAAATTTGGCACGAGCATTGATTATGTCATAAATAGGAAAAGCTAATGGGTCCAACTCGATTATTCAATTCTATGTGCAAAACAATTAGCCTCCAAATTTTACGTACGGAATCCAATTTTCTTACATAGAAACTTGAAATTTGGCACGAGCATTGATTATGTCATAAATAGGAAAAGCTAATGGGTCCCAACTCGATTATTCAATTCTATGCGCAAAAGAATTAGCGTCCAAATTTTATGTACACAATCGAATTTTCTCACATAGAAACTTAAAATTTGGCACGGGCATTGAATATGTTCTAAATAGGAAAAACTAATTGGTCCCAACTCGATTATTTAATTCTATGCGCAAAAGAATTAGCGTCAAAATTTAACGTACGGAATGTATTGTTCTCACTTTCCAGTGTCATAGAAATGTGAAATTTGGCACGAGCATTGATTGTGTCATAAATAGGAAAAGCTAATGGGTCTCAACTCGATTATTCAATTCTATGTGCAAAAGAATTAGCGTCCAAATTTTATGTACGGAATCCAATTTTCTCACATAGAAACTTGAAATTTGGCACGAGCATTGATTATGTCATAAATAGGAAAAGCTAATGGGTCCCAACTCGATTATTCAATTCTATGCGCAAAAGAATTAGCGTCCAAATTTTACGTACAGAATCCAATTTTCTCACATAGAAACTTAAAATTTGGAACGGGCATTGAATATGTCCTAAATAGGAAAAACTAATGTGTCTCAACTGGATTATTCAATTCTATGTGCAAAAGAATTAGCCTCAAAATTTTCCGTACGGAATGTATTTTTCTCACTTTCCAGTGTCATAGAAACGTGAAATTTGGCACGAGCATTGATTATGTCATGAATAGGAAAAGCTAATGGGTCCTAACTCGATTATTCAATTCTATGTGCAAAAGAATTAGCGTCAAAATGTTACGTATGGAATGTATTTTTCTCACTTTCCAGTGTCATAGAAACGTGAAATTTGGCACGAGCATTGATTATGTCATAAATAGGAAAAGCTAATTGGTCCTAACTCAATTATTCAATTCTATGTGCAAAAGAATTAGCGTCAAAATTTTACGTACAGAATCCAATTTTCTCACATAGAAACTTGAAATTTGGCACGAGCATTGATTATGTCATAAATAGGAAAAGCTAAAGGGTCCCAACTCCGTTATTTAATTCTAGGCACAAAAGAATTAGCGTCCAAGTTTTACGTATGGAATGTAATTTTCTCACATAGAAACTTAAAGGGGTTGTCCCGAGGCAGCAAGTGGGTCTATACACTTCTGTATGGCCATAATAATGCACTTTGTAATATACATTGTGCATTAATTATGAGCCATACAGAAGTTATAAAAAGTTTTTTACTTACCTGCTCCGTTGTTAGCGTCCTCGTCTCCATGGAGCCGACTAATTTTTGGCCTCCGATGGCCAAATTAGCCGCGCTTGCGCAGTCCGGGTCTTCTGTGTTCTTCTATGGAGCCGCTCGTGACAGAGAGCGGCTCCGTGTAGCTCCGCCCCGTCACGTGCCGATTCCAGCCAATCAGGAGGCTGGAATCGGCAGTGGACCGCACAGAAGAGCTGCGGTCCACGAAGCAAGAGGTTCCCGGCGGCCATCTTCACAGGTAAGTATAGAAGTCACCGGAGCGCGGGGATCAAGGTAAGCGCTCCGGTAAGCTGTCTGTACGTCCCTGCATCGGGGTTGTCTCGCGCCGAACGGGGGGGGGGGTTGAAAAAAAAAAAAACCCGTTTCGGCGCGGGACAACCCCTTTAAAATTTGGCACGGGCATTGATTATGTCATAAATAGGAAAAGCTAATTGGTCCTAACTCAATTATTCAATTCTATGTGCAAAAGAATTAGCGTCAAAATTTTACGTACAGAATCCAATTTTCTCACATAGAAACTTGAAATTTGGCACGAGCATTGATTATGTCATAAATAGGAAAAGCTAAAGGGTCCCAACTCCGTTATTTAATTCTAGGCACTAAAGAATTAGCGTCCAAGTTTTACGTATGGAATGTAATTTTCTCACATAGAAACTTAAAATTTGGCACGGGCATTGATTATGTCATAAATAGGAAAAGCTAATGGGTCCTAAGTAGATTATTCAATTCTATGTGCAAAAGAATTAGCGTCCAAATTTTACATACAGAATCCAATTTTCTCACATAGAAACTTGAAATTTGGCGCGAGCATTGATTATGTCATAAATAGGAAAAGCTAATGTGTCCCAACTCCGTTATTTAATTCTATGCGCAAAAGAAGTAGCGTCCAAATGTTACGTACGGAATGTAATTTTCTCACATAGAAACTTGAAATTTGGCACGAGCATTGATTATGTCATAAATAGGAAAAGCTAATGGGTCCCAACTCGATTATTCAATTCTATGTGCAAAAGAATTAGCCTCCAAATTTTACGTACGGAATCCAATTTTCTCACATAGAAACTTGAAATTTGGCACGAGTATTGATTATGTCATAAATAGGAAAAGCTAATGGGTCCCAACTCGATTATTCAATTCTATGCGCAAAAGAATTAGCGTCCAAATTTTATGTACACTATCCAATTTTCTCACATAGAAACTTAAAATTTGGCACGGGCATTGAATATGTTCTAAATAGGAAAAACTAATGGGTCCCAACTCGATTATTCAATTCTATGCGCAAAAGAATTAGCGTCAAAATTTTACGTACGGAATGTATTTTTCTCACTTTCCAGTGTCATAGAAACGTGAAATTTGGCACGGCATTGATTATGTCATAAATAGGAAAAGCGAATGGGTCCAACTCGATTATTCAATTCTATGTGCAAAAGAATTAGCCTCCAAATTTTACGTACGGAATCCAATTTTCTCACATAGAAACTTGAAATTTGGCACGAGCATTGATTATGTCATAAATAGGAAAAGCTAATGGGTCCCAACTCGATTATTCAATTCTATGCGCAAAAGAATTAGCGTCCAAATTTTATGTACACTATCCAATTTTCTCACATAGAAACTTAAAATTTGGCACGGGCATTGAATATGTTCTAAATAGGAAAAACTAATGGGTCCCAACTCGATTATTCAATTCTATGCGCAAAAGAATTAGCGTCAAAATTTTACGTACGGAATGTATTTTTCTCACTTTCCAGTGTCATAGAAACGTGAAATTTGGCACGAGCATTGATTATGTCATAAATAGGAAAAGCTAATGGGTCCAACTCGATTATTCAATTCTATGTGCAAAAGAATTAGCCTCCAAATTTTACGTACGGAATCCAATTTTCTCACATAGAAACTTGAAATTTGGCACGAGCATTGATTATGTCATAAATAGGAAAAGCTAATGGGTCCCAACTCGATTATTCAATTCTATGCGCAAAAGAATTAGTGTCCAAATTTTATGTACACAATCGAATTTTCTCACATAGAAACTTAAAATTTGGCACGGGCATTGAATATGTTCTAAATAGGAAAAACTAATTGGTCCCAACTCGATTATTTAATTCTATGCGCAAAAGAATTAGCGTCAAAATTTTACGTACGGAATGTATTGTTCTCACTTTCCAGTGTCATAGAAACGTGAAATTTGGCACGAGCATTGATTGTGTCATAAATAGGAAAAGCTAGTGGGTCCCAACTCGATTATTCAATTCTATGTGCAAAAGAATTAGCGTCCAAATTTTATGTACGGAATCCAATTTTCTCACATAGAAACTTGAAATTTGGCACGAGCATTGATTATGTCATAAATAGGAAAAGCTAATGGGTCCCAACTCGATTTTTCAATTCTATGTGCAAAAGAATTAGCCTCCAAATTTTACGTACGGAATCCAATTTTCTCACATAGAAACTTGAAATTTGGCACGAGCATTGATTATGTCATAAATAGGAAAAGCTAATGGGTCCCAACTCGATTATTCAATTCTATGCGCAAAAGAATTAGCGTCCAAATTTTACGTACAGAATCCAATTTTCTCACATAGAAACTTAAAATTTGGTACGGGCATTGAATATGTCCTAAATAGGAAAAACTAATGTGTCTCAACTCGATTATTCAATTCTATGCGCAAAAGAATTAGCGTCAAAATTTTACGTACGGAATGTATTTTTCTCACTTTCCAGTGTCATAGAAACGTGAAATTTGGCACGGCATTGATTATGTCATAAATAGGAAAAGCTAATGGGTCCAACTCGATTATTCAATTCTATGTGCAAAAGAATTAGCCTCCAAATTTTACGTACGGAATCCAATTTTCTCACATAGAAACTTGAAATTTGGCACGAGCATTGATTATGTCATAAATAGGAAAAGCTAATGGGTCCCAACTCGATTATTCAATTCTATGCGCAAAAGAATTAGCGTCCAAATTTTATGTACACTATCCAATTTTCTCACATAGAAACTTAAAATTTGGCACGGGCATTGAATATGTTCTAAATAGGAAAAACTAATGGGTCCCAACTCGATTATTCAATTCTATGCGCAAAAGAATTAGCCTCCAAAATTTTACGTACGGAATGTATTTTTCTCACTTTCCAGTGTCATAGAAACGTGAAATTTGGCACGAGCATTGATTATGTCATAAATAGGAAAAGCTAATGGGTCCAACTCGATTATTCAATTCTATGTGCAAAACAATTAGCCTCCAAATTTTACGTACGGAATCCAATTTTCTCACATAGAAACTTGAAATTTGGCACGAGCATTGATTATGTCATAAATAGGAAAAGCTAATGGGTCCCAACTCGATTATTCAATTCTATGCGCAAAAGAATTAGCGTCCAAATTTTATGTACACAATCGAATTTTCTCACATAGAAACTTAAAATTTGGCACGGGCATTGAATATGTTCTAAATAGGAAAAACTAATTGGTCCCAACTCGATTATTTAATTCTATGCGCAAAAAAATTAGCGTCAAAATTTTACGTACGGAATGTATTGTTCTCACTTTCCAGTGTCATAGAAATGTGAAATTTGGCACGAGCATTGATTGTGTCATAAATAGGAAAAGCTAATGGGTCTCAACTCGATTATTCAATTCTATGTGCAAAAGAATTAGCGTCCAAATTTTATGTACGGAATCCAATTTTCTCACATAGAAACTTGAAATTTGGCACAAGCATTGATTATGTCATAAATAGGAAAAGCTAATGGGTCCCAACTCGATTATTCAATTCTATGCGCAAAAGAATTAGCGTCCAAATTTTACGTACAGAATCCAATTTTCTCACATAGAAACTTAAAATTTGGAACGGGCATTGAATATGTCCTAAATAGGAAAAACTAATGTGTCTCAACTCGATTATTCAATTCTATGTGCAAAAGAATTAGCCTCAAAATTTTCCGTACGGAATGTATTTTTCTCACTTTCCAGTGTCATAGAAACGTGAAATTTGGCACGAGCATTGATTATGTCATGAATAGGAAAAGCTAATGGGTCCTAACTCGATTATTCAATTCTATGTGCAAAAGAATTAGCGTCAAAATGTTACGTATGGAATGTATTTTTCTCACTTTCCAGTGTCATAGAAACGTGAAATTTGGCACGAGCATTGATTATGTCATAAATAGGAAAAGCTAATTGGTCCTAACTCAATTATTCAATTCTATGTGCAAAAGAATTAGCGTCAAAATTTTACGTACAGAATCCAATTTTCTCACATAGAAACTTGAAATTTGGCACGAGCATTGATTATGTCATAAATAGGAAAAGCTAAAGGGTCCCAACTCCGTTATTTAATTCTAGGCACTAAAGAATTAGCGTCCAAGTTTTACGTATGGAATGTAATTTTCTCACATAGAAACTTAAAATTTGGCACGGGCATTGATTATGTCATAAATAGGAAAAGCTAATGGGTCCTAAGTAGATTATTCAATTCTATGTGCAAAAGAATTAGCGTCCAAATTTTACATACAGAATCCAATTTTCTCACATAGAAACTTGAAATTTGGCACGAGCATTGATTATGTCATAAATAGGAAAAGCTAATGTGTCCCAACTCCGTTATTTAATTCTATGCGCAAAAGAAGTAGCGTCCAAATGTTACGTACGGAATGTAATTTTCTCACATAGAAACTTGAAATTTGGCACGAGTATTGATTATGTCATAAATAGGAAAAGCTAATGGGTCCCAACTCGATTATTCAATTCTATGCGCAAAAGAATTAGCGTCCAAATTTTATGTACACTATCCAATTTTCTCACATAGAAACTTAAAATTTGGCACGCGCATTGAATATGTTCTAAATAGGAAAAACTAATGGGTCCCAACTCGATTATTCAATTCTATGCGCAAAAGAATTAGCGTCAAAATTTTACGTACGGAATGTATTTTTCTCACTTTCCAGTGTCATAGAAACGTGAAATTTGGCACGGCATTGATTATGTCATAAATAGGAAAAGCTAATGGGTCCAACTCGATTATTCAATTCTATGTGCAAAAGAATTAGCCTCCAAATTTTACGTACGGAATCCAATTTTCTCACATAGAAACTTGAAATTTGGCACGAGCATTGATTATGTCATAAATAGGAAAAGCTAATGGGTCCCAACTCGATTATTCAATTCTATGCGCAAAAGAATTAGCGTCCAAATTTTATGTACACTATCCAATTTTCTCACATAGGAACTTAAAATTTGGCACGGGCATTGAATATGTTCTAAATAGGAAAAACTAATGGGTCCCAACTCGATTATTCAATTCTATGCGCAAAAGAATTAGCGTCAAAATTTTACGTACGGAATGTATTTTTCTCACTTTCCAGTGTCATAGAAACGTGAAATTTGGCACGAGCATTGATTATGTCATAAATAGGAAAAGCTAATGGGTCCAACTCGATTATTCAATTCTATGTGCAAAAGAATTAGCCTCCAAATTTTACGTACGGAATCCAATTTTCTCACATAGAAACTTGAAATTTGGCACGAGCATTGATTATGTCATAAATAGGAAAAGCTAATGGGTCCCAACTCGATTATTCAATTCTATGCGCAAAAGAATTAGCGTCCAAATTTTATGTACACAATCGAATTTTCTCACATAGAAACTTAAAATTTGGCACGGGTATTGAATATGTTCTAAATAGGAAAAACTAATTGGTCCCAACTCGATTATTTAATTCTATGCGCAAAAGAATTAGCGTCAAAATTTTACGTACGGAATGTATTGTTCTCACTTTCCAGTGTCATAGAAACGTGAAATTTGGCACGAGCATTGATTGTGTCATAAATAGGAAAAGCTAGTGGGTCCCAACTCGATTATTCAATTCTATGTGCAAAAGAATTAGCGTCCAAATTTTATGTACGGAATCCAATTTTCTCACATAGAAACTTGAAATTTGGCACGAGCATTGATTATGTCATAAATAGGAAAAGCTAATGGGTCCCAACTCGATTTTTCAATTCTATGTGCAAAAGAATTAGCCTCCAAATTTTACGTACGGAATCCAATTTTCTCACATAGAAACTTGAAATTTGGCACGAGCATTGATTATGTCATAAATAGGAAAAGCTAATGGGTCCCAACTCGATTATTCAATTCTATGCGCAAAAGAATTAGCGTCCAAATTTTACGTACAGAATCCAATTTTCTCACATAGAAACTTAAAATTTGGAACGGGCATTGAATATGTCCTAAATAGGAAAAACTAATGTGTCTCAACTCGATTATTCAATTCTATGCGCAAAAGAATTAGCGTCAAAATTTTACGTACGGAATGTATTTTTCTCACTTTCCAGTGTCATAGAAACGTGAAATTTGGCACGGCATTGATTATGTCATAAATAGGAAAAGCTAATGGGTCCAACTCGATTATTCAATTCTATGTGCAAAAGAATTAGCCTCCAAATTTTACGTACGGAATCCAATTTTCTCACATAGAAACTTGAAATTTGGCACGAGCATTGATTATGTCATAAATAGGAAAAGCTAATGGGTCCCAACTCGATTATTCAATTCTATGCGCAAAAGAATTAGCGTCCAAATTTTATGTACACTATCCAATTTTCTCACATAGAAACTTAAAATTTGGCACGGGCATTGAATATGTTCTAAATAGGAAAAACTAATGGGTCCCAACTCGATTATTCAATTCTATGCGCAAAAGAATTAGCCTCCAAAATTTTACGTACGGAATGTATTTTTCTCACTTTCCAGTGTCATAGAAACGTGAAATTTGGCACGAGCATTGATTATGTCATAAATAGGAAAAGCTAATGGGTCCAACTCGATTATTCAATTCTATGTGCAAAACAATTAGCCTCCAAATTTTACGTACGGAATCCAATTTTCTCACATAGAAACTTGAAATTTGGCACGAGCATTGATTATGTCATAAATAGGAAAAGCTAATGGGTCCCAACTCGATTATTCAATTCTATGCGCAAAAGAATTAGCGTCCAAATTTTATGTACACAATCGAATTTTCTCACATAGAAACTTAAAATTTGGCACGGGCATTGAATATGTTCTAAATAGGAAAAACTAATTGGTCCCAACTCGATTATTTAATTCTATGCGCAAAAAAATTAGCGTCAAAATTTTACGTACGGAATGTATTGTTCTCACTTTCCAGTGTCATAGAAATGTGAAATTTGGCACGAGCATTGATTGTGTCATAAATAGGAAAAGCTAATGGGTCTCAACTCGATTATTCAATTCTATGTGCAAAAGAATTAGCGTCCAAATTTTATGTACGGAATCCAATTTTCTCACATAGAAACTTGAAATTTGGCACAAGCATTGATTATGTCATAAATAGGAAAAGCTAATGGGTCCCAACTCGATTATTCAATTCTATGCGCAAAAGAATTAGCGTCCAAATTTTACGTACAGAATCCAATTTTCTCACATAGAAACTTAAAATTTGGAACGGGCATTGAATATGTCCTAAATAGGAAAAACTAATGTGTCTCAACTCGATTATTCAATTCTATGTGCAAAAGAATTAGCCTCAAAATTTTCCGTACGGAATGTATTTTTCTCACTTTCCAGTGTCATAGAAACGTGAAATTTGGCACGAGCATTGATTATGTCATGAATAGGAAAAGCTAATGGGTCCTAACTCGATTATTCAATTCTATGTGCAAAAGAATTAGCGTCAAAATGTTACGTATGGAATGTATTTTTCTCACTTTCCAGTGTCATAGAAACGTGAAATTTGGCACGAGCATTGATTATGTCATAAATAGGAAAAGCTAATTGGTCCTAACTCAATTATTCAATTCTATGTGCAAAAGAATTAGCGTCAAAATTTTACGTACAGAATCCAATTTTCTCACATAGAAACTTGAAATTTGGCACGAGCATTGATTATGTCATAAATAGGAAAAGCTAAAGGGTCCCAACTCCGTTATTTAATTCTAGGCACTAAAGAATTAGCGTCCAAGTTTTACGTATGGAATGTAATTTTCTCACATAGAAACTTAAAATTTGGCACGGGCATTGATTATGTCATAAATAGGAAAAGCTAATGGGTCCTAAGTAGATTATTCAATTCTATGTGCAAAAGAATTAGCGTCCAAATTTTACATACAGAATCCAATTTTCTCACATAGAAACTTGAAATTTGGCACGAGCATTGATTATGTCATAAATAGGAAAAGCTAATGTGTCCCAACTCCGTTATTTAATTCTATGCGCAAAAGAAGTAGCGTCCAAATGTTACGTACGGAATGTAATTTTCTCACATAGAAACTTAAAATTTGGCACGGGCATTGATTATGTCATAAATAAGAAAAGCTAATGGGTCCTAACTCGATTATTCAATTCTATGTGCAAAAGAATTAGCCTTCAAATTTTACGTACGGAATCCAATTTTCTCACATAGAAACTTGAAATTTGGCACGAGCATTGATTATGTCATAAATAGGAAAAGCTAATGGGTCCCAACTCGATTATTCAATTCTATGTGCAAAAGAATTAGCCTCCAAATTTTACGTACGGAATCCAATTTTCTCACATAGAAACTTGAAATTTGGCACGAGTATTGATTATGTCATAAATAGGAAAAGCTAATGGGTCCCAACTCGATTATTCAATTCTATGCGCAAAAGAATTAGCGTCCAAATTTTATGTACACTATCCAATTTTCTCACATAGAAACTTAAAATTTGGCACGCGCATTGAATATGTTCTAAATAGGAAAAACTAATGGGTCCCAACTCGATTATTCAATTCTATGCGCAAAAGAATTAGCGTCAAAATTTTACGTACGGAATGTATTTTTCTCACTTTCCAGTGTCATAGAAACGTGAAATTTGGCACGGCATTGATTATGTCATAAATAGGAAAAGCTAATGGGTCCAACTCGATTATTCAATTCTATGTGCAAAAGAATTAGCCTCCAAATTTTACGTACGGAATCCAATTTTCTCACATAGAAACTTGAAATTTGGCACGAGCATTGATTATGTCATAAATAGGAAAAGCTAATGGGTCCCAACTCGATTATTCAATTCTATGCGCAAAAGAATTAGCGTCCAAATTTTATGTACACTATCCAATTTTCTCACATAGGAACTTAAAATTTGGCACGGGCATTGAATATGTTCTAAATAGGAAAAACTAATGGGTCCCAACTCGATTATTCAATTCTATGCGCAAAAGAATTAGCGTCAAAATTTTACGTACGGAATGTATTTTTCTCACTTTCCAGTGTCATAGAAACGTGAAATTTGGCACGAGCATTGATTATGTCATAAATAGGAAAAGCTAATGGGTCCAACTCGATTATTCAATTCTATGTGCAAAAGAATTAGCCTCCAAATTTTACGTACGGAATCCAATTTTCTCACATAGAAACTTGAAATTTGGCACGAGCATTGATTATGTCATAAATAGGAAAAGCTAATGGGTCCCAACTCGATTATTCAATTCTATGCGCAAAAGAATTAGCGTCCAAATTTTATGTACACAATCGAATTTTCTCACATAGAAACTTAAAATTTGGCACGGGTATTGAATATGTTCTAAATAGGAAAAACTAATTGGTCCCAACTCGATTATTTAATTCTATGCGCAAAAGAATTAGCGTCAAAATTTTACGTACGGAATGTATTGTTCTCACTTTCCAGTGTCATAGAAACGTGAAATTTGGCACGAGCATTGATTGTGTCATAAATAGGAAAAGCTAATGGGTCCCAACTCGATTATTCAATTCTATGTGCAAAAGAATTAGCGTCCAAATTTTATGTACGGAATCCAATTTTCTCACATAGAAACTTGAAATTTGGCACGAGCATTGATTATGTCATAAATAGGAAAAGCTAATGGGTCCCAACTCGATTTTTCAATTCTATGTGCAAAAGAATTAGCCTCCAAATTTTACGTACGGAATCCTATTTTCTCACATAGAAACTTGAAATTTGGCACGAGCATTGATTATGTCATAAATAGGAAAAGCTAATGGGTCCCAACTCGATTATTCAATTCTATGCGCAAAAGAATTAGCGTCCAAATTTTACGTACAGAATCCAATTTTCTCACATAGAAACTTAAAATTTGGAACGGGCATTGAATATGTCCTAAATAGGAAAAACTAATGTGTCTCAACTCGATTATTCAATTCTATGCGCAAAAGAATTAGCGTCAAAATTTTACGTACGGAATGTATTTTTCTCACTTTCCAGTGTCATAGAAACGTGAAATTTGGCACGGCATTGATTATGTCATAAATAGGAAAAGCTAATGGGTCCAACTCGATTATTCAATTCTATGTGCAAAAGAATTAGCCTCCAAATTTTACGTACGGAATCCAATTTTCTCACATAGAAACTTGAAATTTGGCACGAGCATTGATTATGTCATAAATAGGAAAAGCTAATGGGTCCCAACTCGATTATTCAATTCTATGCGCAAAAGAATTAGCGTCCAAATTTTATGTACACTATCCAATTTTCTCACATAGAAACTTAAAATTTGGCACGGGCATTCAATATGTTCTACATAGGAAAAACTAATGGGTCCCAACTCGATTATTCAATTCTATGCGCAAAAGAATTAGCCTCCAAAATTTTACGTACGGAATGTATTTTTCTCACTTTCCAGTGTCATAGAAACGTGAAATTTGGCACGAGCATTGATTATGTCATAAATAGGAAAAGCTAATGGGTCCAACTCGATTATTCAATTCTATGTGCAAAACAATTAGCCTCCAAATTTTACGTACGGAATCCAATTTTCTCACATAGAAACTTGAAATTTGGCACGAGCATTGATTATGTCATAAATAGGAAAAGCTAATGGGTCCCAACTCGATTATTCAATTCTATGCGCAAAAGAATTAGCGTCCAAATTTTATGTACACAATCGAATTTTCTCACATAGAAACTTAAAATTTGGCACGGGCATTGAATATGTTCTAAATAGGAAAAACTAATTGGTCCCAACTCGATTATTTAATTCTATGTGCAAAAGAATTAGCGTCAAAATGTTACGTATGGAATGTATTTTTCTCACTTTCCAGTGTCATAGAAACGTGAAATTTGGCACGAGCATTGATTATGTCATAAATAGGAAAAGCTAATTGGTCCTAACTCAATTATTCAATTCTATGTGCAAAAGAATTAGCGTCAAAATTTTACGTACAGAATCCAATTTTCTCACATAGAAACTTGAAATTTGGCACGAGCATTGATTATGTCATAAATAGGAAAAGCTAAAGGGTCCCAACTCCGTTATTTAATTCTAGGCACAAAAGAATTAGCGTCCAAGTTTTACGTATGGAATGTAATTTTCTCACATAGAAACTTAAAATTTGGCACGGGCATTGATTATGTCATAAATAGGAAAAGCTAATTGGTCCTAACTCAATTATTCAATTCTATGTGCAAAAGAATTAGCGTCAAAATTTTACGTACAGAATCCAATTTTCTCACATAGAAACTTGAAATTTGGCACGAGCATTGATTATGTCATAAATAGGAAAAGCTAAAGGGTCCCAATTCCGTTATTTAATTCTAGGCACTAAAGAATTAGCGTCCAAGTTTTACGTATGGAATGTAATTTTCTCACATAGAAACTTAAAATTTGGCACGGGCATTGATTATGTCATAAATAGGAAAAGCTAATGGGTCCTAAGTAGATTATTCAATTCTATGTGCAAAAGAATTAGCGTCCAAATTTTACATACAGAATCCAATTTTCTCACATAGAAACTTGAAATTTGGCACGAGCATTGATTATGTCATAAATAGGAAAAGCTAATGTGTCCCAACTCCGTTATTTAATTCTATGCGCAAAAGAAGTAGCGTCCAAATGTTACGTACGGAATGTAATTTTCTCACATAGAAACTTAAAATTTGGCACGGGCATTGATTATGTCATAAATAAGAAAAGCTAATGGGTCCTAACTCGATTATTCAATTCTATGTGCAAAAGAATTAGCCTTCAAATTTTACGTACGGAATCCAATTTTCTCACATAGAAACTTGAAATTTGGCACGAGCATTGATTATGTCATAAATAGGAAAAGCTAATGGGTCCCAACTCGATTATTCAATTCTATGTGCAAAAGAATTAGCCTCCAAATTTTACGTACGGAATCCAATTTTCTCACATAGAAACTTGAAATTTGGCACGAGTATTGATTATGTCATAAATAGGAAAAGCTAATGGGTCCCAACTCGATTATTCAATTCTATGCGCAAAAGAATTAGCGTCCAAATTTTATGTACACTATCCAATTTTCTCACATAGAAACTTAAAATTTGGCACGCGCATTGAATATGTTCTAAATAGGAAAAACTAATGGGTCCCAACTCGATTATTCAATTCTATGCGCAAAAGAATTAGCGTCAAAATTTTACGTACGGAATGTATTTTTCTCACTTTCCAGTGTCATAGAAACGTGAAATTTGGCACGGCATTGATTATGTCATAAATAGGAAAAGCTAATGGGTCCAACTCGATTATTCAATTCTATGTGCAAAAGAATTAGCCTCCAAATTTTACGTACGGAATGCAATTTTCTCACATAGAAACTTGAAATTTGGCACGAGCATTGATTATGTCATAAATAGGAAAAGCTAATGGGTCCCAACTCGATTATTCAATTCTATGCGCAAAAGAATTAGCGTCCAAATTTTATGTACACTATCCAATTTTCTCACATAGGAACTTAAAATTTGGCACGGGCATTGAATATGTTCTAAATAGGAAAAACTAATGGGTCCCAACTCGATTATTCAATTCTATGCGCAAAAGAATTAGCGTCAAAATTTTACGTACGGAATGTATTTTTCTCACTTTCCAGTGTCATAGAAACGTGAAATTTGGCACGAGCATTGATTATGTCATAAATAGGAAAAGCTAATGGGTCCAACTCGATTATTCAATTCTATGTGCAAAAGAATTAGCCTCCAAATTTTACGTACGGAATCCAATTTTCTCACATAGAAACTTGAAATTTGGCACGAGCATTGATTATGTCATAAATAGGAAAAGCTAATGGGTCCCAACTCGATTATTCAATTCTATGCGCAAAAGAATTAGCGTCCAAATTTTATGTACACAATCGAATTTTCTCACATAGAAACTTAAAATTTGGCACGGGTATTGAATATGTTCTAAATAGGAAAAACTAATTGGTCCCAACTCGATTATTTAATTCTATGCGCAAACGAATTAGCGTCAAAATTTTACGTACGGAATGTATTGTTCTCACTTTCCAGTGTCATAGAAACGTGAAATTTGGCACGAGCATTGATTGTGTCATAAATAGGAAAAGCTAATGGGTCCCAACTCGATTATTCAATTCTATGTGCAAAAGAATTAGCGTCCAAATTTTATGTACGGAATCCAATTTTCTCACATAGAAACTTGAAATTTGGCACGAGCATTGATTATGTCATAAATAGGAAAAGCTAATGGGTCCCAACTCGATTTTTCAATTCTATGTGCAAAAGAATTAGCCTCCAAATTTTACGTACGGAATCCTATTTTCTCACATAGAAACTTGAAATTTGGCACGAGCATTGATTATGTCATAAATAGGAAAAGCTAATGGGTCCCAACTCGATTATTCAATTCTATGCGCAAAAGAATTAGCGTCCAAATTTTACGTACAGAATCCAATTTTCTCACATAGAAACTTAAAATTTGGAACGGGCATTGAATATGTCCTAAATAGGAAAAACTAATGTGTCTCAACTCGATTATTCAATTCTATGCGCAAAAGAATTAGCGTCAAAATTTTACGTACGGAATGTATTTTTCTCACTTTCCAGTGTCATAGAAACGTGAAATTTGGCACGGCATTGATTATGTCATAAATAGGAAAAGCTAATGGGTCCAACTCGATTATTCAATTCTATGTGCAAAAGAATTAGCCTCCAAATTTTACGTACGGAATCCAATTTTCTCACATAGAAACTTGAAATTTGGCACGAGCATTGATTATGTCATAAATAGGAAAAGCTAATGGGTCCCAACTCGATTATTCAATTCTATGCGCAAAAGAATTAGCGTCCAAATTTTATGTACACTATCCAATTTTCTCACATAGAAACTTAAAATTTGGCACGGGCATTGAATATGTTCTAAATAGGAAAAACTAATGGGTCCCAACTCGATTATTCAATTCTATGCGCAAAAGAATTAGCCTCCAAAATTTTACGTACGGAATGTATTTTTCTCACTTTCCAGTGTCATAGAAACGTGAAATTTGGCACGAGCATTGATTATGTCATAAATAGGAAAAGCTAATGGGTCCAACTCGATTATTCAATTCTATGTGCAAAACAATTAGCCTCCAAATTTTACGTACGGAATCCAATTTTCTCACATAGAAACTTGAAATTTGGCACGAGCATTGATTATGTCATAAATAGGAAAAGCTAATGGGTCCCAACTCGATTATTCAATTCTATGCGCAAAAGAATTAGCGTCCAAATTTTATGTACACAATCGAATTTTCTCACATAGAAACTTAAAATTTGGCACGGGCATTGAATATGTTCTAAATAGGAAAAACTAATTGGTCCCAACTCGATTATTTAATTCTATGCGCAAAAAAATTAGCGTCAAAATTTTACGTACGGAATGTATTGTTCTCACTTTCCAGTGTCATAGAAATGTGAAATTTGGCACGAGCATTGATTGTGTCATAAATAGGAAAAGCTAATGGGTCTCAACTCGATTATTCAATTCTATGTGCAAAAGAATTAGCGTCCAAATTTTATGTACGGAATCCAATTTTCTCACATAGAAACTTGAAATTTGGCACGAGCATTGATTATGTCATAAATAGGAAAAGCTAATGGGTCCCAACTCGATTATTCAATTCTATGCGCAAAAGAATTAGCGTCCAAATTTTACGTACAGAATCCAATTTTCTCACATAGAAACTTAAAATTTGGAACGGGCATTGAATATGTCCTAAATAGGAAAAACTAATGTGTCTCAACTCGATTATTCAATTCTATGTGCAAAAGAATTAGCCTCAAAATTTTCCGTACGGAATGTATTTTTCTCACTTTCCAGTGTCATAGAAACGTGAAATTTGGCACGAGCATTGATTATGTCATGAATAGGAAAAGCTAATGGGTCCTAACTCGATTATTCAATTCTATGTGCAAAAGAATTAGCGTCAAAATGTTACGTATGGAATGTATTTTTCTCACTTTCCAGTGTCATAGAAACGTGAAATTTGGCACGAGCATTGATTATGTCATAAATAGGAAAAGCTAATTGGTCCTAACTCAATTATTCAATTCTATGTGCAAAAGAATTAGCGTCAAAATTTTACGTACAGAATCCAATTTTCTCACATAGAAACTTGAAATTTGGCACGAGCATTGATTATGTCATAAATAGGAAAAGCTAAAGGGTCCCAACTCCGTTATTTAATTCTAGGCACAAAAGAATTAGCGTCCAAGTTTTACGTATGGAATGTAATTTTCTCACATAGAAACTTAAAATTTGGCACGGGCATTGATTATGTCATAAATAGGAAAAGCTAAAGGGTCCCAACTCCGTTATTTAATTCTAGGCACAAAAGAATTAGCGTCCAAGTTTTACGTATGGAATGTAATTTTCTCACATAGAAACTTAAAATTTGGCACGGGCATTGATTATGTCATAAATAGGAAAAGCTAATTGGTCCTAACTCAATTATTCAATTCTATGTGCAAAAGAATTAGCGTCAAAATTTTACGTACAGAATCCAATTTTCTCACATAGAAACTTGAAATTTGGCACGAGCATTGATTATGTCATAAATAGGAAAAGCTAAAGGGTCCCAACTCCGTTATTTAATTCTAGGCACAAAAGAATTAGCGTCCAAGTTTTACGTATGGAATGTAATTTTCTCACATAGAAACTTAAAATTTGGCACGGGCATTGATTATGTCATAAATAGGAAAAGCTAATGGGTCCTAAGTAGATTATTCAATTCTATGTGCAAAAGAATTAGCGTCCAAATTTTACATACAGAATCCAATTTTCTCACATAGAAACTTAAAATTTGGCACGGGCATTGAATATGTTCTAAATAGGAAAAACTGATTGGTCCCAACTCGATTATTTAATTCTATGCGCAAAAGAATTAGCGTCAAAATTTTACGTACGGAATGTATTGTTCTCACTTTCCAGTGTCATAGAAACGTGAAATTTGGCACGAGCATTGATTGTGTCATAAATAGGAAAAGCTAATGGGTCCCAACTCGATTATTCAATTCTATGTGCAAAAGAATTAGCGTCCAAATTTTATGTACGGAATCCAATTTTCTCACATAGAAACTTGAAATTTGGCATGAGCATTGATTATGTCATAAATAGGAAAAGCTAATGGGTCCCAACTCGATTTTTCAATTCTATGTGCAAAAGAATTAGCCTCCAAATTTTACGTACGGAATCCAATTTTCTCACATAGAAACTTGAAATTTGGCACGAGCATTGATTATGTCATAAATAGGAAAAGCTAATGGGTCCCAACTCGATTATTCAATTCTATGCGCAAAAGAATTAGCGTCCAAATTTTACGTACAGAATCCAATTTTCTCACATAGAAACTTAAAATTTGGAACGGGCATTGAATATGTCCTAAATAGGAAAAACTAATGTGTCTCAACTCGATTATTCAATTCTATGCGCAAAAGAATTAGCGTCAAAATTTTCCGTACGGAATGTATTTTTCTCACTTTCCAGTGTCATAGAAACGTGAAATTTGGCACGAGCATTGATTATGTCATGAATAGGAAAAGCTAATCGGTCCTAACTCGATTATTCAATTCTATGTTCAAAAGAATTAGCGTCAAAATTTTACGTATGGAATGTATTTTTCTCACTTTCCAGTGTCATAGAAACGTGAAATTTGGCACGAGCATTGATTATGTCATAAATAGGAAAAGCTAAAGGGTCCCAACTCCGTTATTTAATTCTAGGCACAAAAGAATTAGCGTCCGAGTTTTACGTATGGAATGTAATTTTCTCACATAGAAACTTAAAATTTGGCACGGACATTGATTATGTCATAAATAGGAAAAGCTAATGGGTCCTAACTAGATTATTCAATTCTATGTGCAAAAGAATTAGCGTCCAAATTTTACATACAGAATCCAATTTTCTCACATAGAAACTTGAAATTTGGCACGAGCATTGATTATGTCATAAATAGGAAAAGCTAATGGGTCCCAACTCGATTATTCCAATCTATGCGCAAAAGAATTAGCGTCCAAATTTTATGTACACAATCGAATTTTCTCACATAGAAACTTAAAATTTGGCACGGGCATTGAATATGTTCTAAATAGGAAAAACTAATGGGTTCCAACTCGATTGTTTAATTCTATGCGCAAAAGAATTAGCGTCAAAATTTTACGTACGGAATGTATTGTTCTCACTTTCCAGTGTCATAGAAACGTGAAATTTGGCACGAGCATTGATTGTGTCATAAATAGGAAAAGCTAATGGGTCCCAACTCGATTATTCAATTCTATGTGCAAAAGAATTAGCGTCCAAATTTTATGTACGGAATCCAATTTTCTCACATAGAAACTTAAAATTTGGCACGGGCATTGAATATGTCCTAAATAGGAAAAACTAACGGGTCCCAACTCGATTATTCAATTCTATGCGCAAAAGAATTAGCGTCAAAATTTTACGTACGGAATGTATTTTTCTCACTTTCCAGTGTCATAGAAACGTGAAATTTGGCACAGGCATTGATTATGTCATAAATAGGAAAAGCTAATGGGTCCCAACTCGATTAATCAATTCTATGCGCAAAAGAATTAGCGTCCAAATTTTACGTACAGAATCCAATTTTCTCACATAGAAACTTGAAATTTGGCACGAGCATTGATTATGTCATAAATAGGAAAAGATAAAGGGTCCCAACTCCGTTATTTAATTCTAGGCACAAAAGAATTAGCGTCCAAGTTTTACGTATGGAATGTAATTTTCTCACATAGAAACTTAAAATTTGGCACGGGCATTGATTATGTCATAAATAGGAAAAGCTGATGGGTCCTAACTAGATTATTCAATTCTATGTGCAAATGAATTAGCGTCTAAATTTTACATACAGAATCCAATTTTCTCACATAGAAACTTGAAATTTGGCACGAGCATTGATTGTGTCATAAATAGGAAAAGCTAAAGGGTCCCAACTCCGTTATTTAATTCTAGGCACAAAAGAATTAGCGTCCAAGTTTTACGTATGGAATGTAATTTTCTCACATAGAAACTTAAAATTTGGCACGGGCATTGATTATGTCATAAATAGGAAAAACTAATGGGTCCTAACTAGATTATTCAATTCTATGTGCAAAAGAATTAGCGTCAAAATTTTACGTACGGAATGTATTTTTCTCACTTTCCAGTGTCATAGAAACGTGAAATTTGGCACAGGCATTGATTATGTCATAAATAGGAAAAGCTAATGGGTCCCAACTCGATTAATCAATTCTATGCGCAAAAGAATTAGCGTCCAAATTTTACGTACAGAATCCAATTTTCTCACATAGAAACTTGAAATTTGGCACGAGCATTGATTATGTCATAAATAGGAAAAGATAAAGGGTCCCAACTCCGTTATTTAATTCTAGGCACAAAAGAATTAGCGTCCAAGTTTTACGTATGGAATGTAATTTTCTCACATAGAAACTTAAAATTTGGCACGGGCATTGATTATGTCATAAATAGGAAAAGCTGATGGGTCCTAACTAGATTATTCAATTCTATGTGCAAATGAATTAGCGTCTAAATTTTACATACAGAATCCAATTTTCTCACATAGAAACTTGAAATTTGGCACGAGCATTGATTATGTCATAAATAGGAAAAGCTAAAGGGTCCCAACTCTGTTATTTAATTCTAGGCACAAAAGAATTAGCGTCCAAGTTTTACGTATGGAATGTAATTTTCTCACATAGAAACTTAAAATTTGGCACGGGCATTGATTATGTCATAAATAGGAAAAACTAATGGGTCCCAACTCGATTATTCAATTCTATGTGCAAAAGAATTAGCGTCAAAATTTTACGTACGGAATGTATTTTTCTCACTTTCCAGTGTCATAGAAACGTGAAATTTGGCACAGGCATTGATTATGTCATAAATAGGAAAAGCTAATGGGTCCCAACTCGATTAATCAATTCTATGCGCAAAAGAATTAGCGTCCAAATTTTACGTACAGAATCCAATTTTCTCACATAGAAACTTGAAATTTGGCACGAGCATTGATTATGTCATAAATAGGAAAAGATAAAGGGTCCCAACTCCGTTATTTAATTCTAGGCACAAAAGAATTAGCGTCCAAGTTTTACGTATGGAATATAATTTTCTCACATAGAAACTTAAAATTTGGCACGGGCATTCATTATGTCATAAATAGGAAAAGCTGATGGGTCCTAACTAGATTATTCAATTCTATGTGCAAATGAATTAGCGTCTAAATTTTACATACAGAATCCAATTTTCTCACATAGAAACTTGAAATTTGGCACGAGCATTGATTATGTCATAAATAGGAAAAGCTAAAGGGTCCCAACTCCGTTATTTAATTCTAGGCACAAAAGAATTAGCGTCCAAGTTTTACGTATGGAATGTAATTTTCTCACATAGAAACTTAAAATTTGGCACGGGCATTGATTATGTCATAAATAGGAAAAACTAATGGGTCCCAACTCGATTATTCAATTCTATGTGCAAAAGAATTAGCCTCCAAATTTTACGTACGGAATCCAATTTTCTCACATAGAAACTTAAAATTTGGCACGGGCATTGAATATGTTCTAAATAGGAAAAACTAATGTGGCCCAACTCGATTATTCAATTCTATGTGCAAAAGAATTAGAGTCAAAATTTTACGTATGGAATGTATTTTTCTCACTTTCCAGTGTCATAGAAACGTGAAATTTGGCACGAGCATTGATTATGTCATAAATAGGAAAAGCTAAAGGGTCCCAACTCCGTTATTTAATTCTAGGCACAAAAGAATTAGCGTCCAAGTTTTACGTATGGAATGTAATTTTCTCACATAGAAACTTAAAATTTGGCACGGGCATTGATTATGTCATAAATAGGAAAAGCTAATGGGTTCTAACTAGATTATTCAATTCTATGTGCAAAAGAATTAGCGTCCAAATTTTACATACTGAATCCAATTTTCTCACATAGAAACTTGAAATTTGGCACGAGCATTGATTATGTCATAAATAGGAAAAGCTAATTTGTCCCAACTCCGTTATTTAATTCTATGCGCAAAAGAAGTAGCGTCCAAATGTTACGTACGGAATCCAATTTTCTCACATAGAAACTTAAAATTTGGCACGGGCATTGAATATGTTCTAAATAGGAAAAACTAATGGGTCCCAACTCGATTATTCAATTCTATGTGCAAAAGAATTAGCGTCAAAATGTTACGTATGGAATGTATTTTTCTCACTTTCCAGTGTCATAGAATCGTGAAATTTGGCACGAGCATTGATTATGTCATAAATAGGAAAAGCTAATTGGTCCTAACTCAATTATTCAATTCTATGTGCAAAAGAATTAGCGTCAAAATTTTACGTACAGAATCCAATTTTCTCACATAGAAACTTGAAATTTGGCACGAGCATTGATTATGTCATAAATAGGAAAAGCTAAAGGGTCCCAACTCCGTTATTTAATTCTAGGCACAAAAGAATTAGCGTCCAAGTTTTACGTATGGAATGTAATTTTCTCACATAGAAACTTAAAATTTGACACGGGCATTGATTATGTCATAAATAGGAAAAGCTAATGGGTCCTAACTCAATTATTCAATTCTATGTGCAAAAGAATTAGCGTCAAAATTTTACGTACAGAATCCAATTTTCTCACATAGAAACTTGAAATTTGGCACGAGCATTGATTATGTCATAAATAGGAAAAGCTAATGGGTCCTAACTAGATTATTCAATTCTATGTGCAAAAGAATTAGCGTCCAAATTTTACATACAGAATCCAATTTTCTCACATAGAAACTTGAAATTTGGCACGAGCATTGATTATGTCATAAATAGGAAAAGCTAATGGGTCCCAACTCGATTATTCCAATCTATGCGCAAAAGAATTAGCGTCCAAATTTTATGTACACAATCGAATTTTCTCACATAGAAACTTAAAATTTGGCACGGGCATTGAATATGTTCTAAATAGGAAAAACTAATGGGTTCCAACTCGATTGTTTAATTCTATGCGCAAAAGAATTAGCGTCAAAATTTTTCGTACGGAATGTATTGTTCTCACTTTCCAGTGTCATAGAAACGTGAAATTTGGCACGAGCATTGATTGTGTCATAAATAGGAAAAGCTAATGGGTCCCAACTCGATTATTCAATTCTATGTGCAAAAGAATTAGCGTCCAAATTTTATGTACGGAATCCAATTTTCTCACATAGAAACTTAAAATTTGGCACGGGCATTGAATATGTCCTAAATAGGAAAAACTAACGGGTCCCAACTCGATTATTCAATTCTATGCGCAAAAGAATTAGCGTCAAAATTTTACGTACGGAATGTATTTTTCTCACTTTCCAGTGTCATAGAAACGTGAAATTTGGCACAGGCATTGATTATGTCATAAAT
The DNA here is from genome assembly GCF_035609145.1 of Eleutherodactylus coqui. Taxonomy (NCBI): domain Eukaryota; kingdom Metazoa; phylum Chordata; class Amphibia; order Anura; family Eleutherodactylidae; genus Eleutherodactylus; species Eleutherodactylus coqui. Next base: position 1,321,270 of record NW_027101866.1, on the reverse strand, counting down.
AGGAAAAGCTAATGGGTCCCAACTCGATTAATCAATTCTATGCGCAAAAGAATTAGCGTCCAAATTTTACGTACAGAATCCAATTTTCTCACATAGAAACTTGAAATTTGGCACGAGCATTGATTATGTCATAAATAGGAAAAGATAAAGGGTCCCAACTCCGTTATTTAATTCTAGGCACAAAAAAATTAGCGTCCAAGTTTTACGTATGGAATGTAATTTTCTCACATAGAAACTTAAAATTTGGCACGGGCATTGATTATGTCATAAATAGGAAAAGCTGATGGGTCCTAACTAGATTATTCAATTCTATGTGCAAATGAATTAGCGTCTAAATTTTACATACAGAATCCAATTTTCTCACATAGAAACTTGAAATTTGGCACGAGCATTGATTATGTCATAAATAGGAAAAGCTAAAGGGTCCCAACTCCGTTATTTAATTCTAGGCACAAAAGAATTAGCGTCCAAGTTTTACGTATGGAATGTAATTTTCTCACATAGAAACTTAAAATTTGGCACGGGCATTGATTATGTCATAAATAGGAAAAACTAATGGGTCCCAACTCGCTTATTCAATTCTATGTGCAAAAGAATTAGCGTCAAAATTTTACGTACGGAATGTATTTTTCTCACTTTCCAGTGTCATAGAAACGTGAAATTTGGCACAGGCATTGATTATGTCATAAATAGGAAAAGCTAATGGGTCCCAACTCGATTAATCAATTCTATGCGCAAAAGAATTAGCGTCCAAATTTTACGTACAGAATCCAATTTTCTCACATAGAAACTTGAAATTTGGCACGAGCATTGATTATGTCATAAATAGGAAAAGATAAAGGGTCCCAACTCCGTTATTTAATTCTAGGCACAAAAGAATTAGCGTCCAAGTTTTACGTATGGAATATAATTTTCTCACATAGAAACTTAAAATTTGGCACGGGCATTCATTATGTCATAAATAGGAAAAGCTGATGGGTCCTAACTAGATTATTCAATTCTATGTGCAAATGAATTAGCGTCTAAATTTTACATACAGAATCCAATTTTCTCACATAGAAACTTGAAATTTGGCACGAGCATTGATTATGTCATAAATAGGAAAAGCTAAAGGGTCCCAACTCCGTTATTTAATTCTAGGCACAAAAGAATTAGCGCCCAAGTTTTACGTATGGAATGTAATTTTCTCACATAGAAACTTAAAATTTGGCACGGGCATTGATTATGTCATAAATAGGAAAAACTAACGGGTCCCAACTCGATTATTCAATTCTATGCGCAAAAGAATTAGCGTCAAAATTTTACGTACGGAATGTATTTTTCTCACTTTCCAGTGTCATAGAAACGTGAAATTTGGCACAGGCATTGATTATGTCATAAATAGGAAAAGCTAATGGGTCCCAACTCGATTAATCAATTCTATGCGCAAAAGAATTAGCGTCCAAATTTTACGTACAGAATCCAATTTTCTCACATAGAAACTTGAAATTTGGCACGAGCATTGATTATGTCATAAATAGGAAAAGATAAAGGGTCCCAACTCCGTTATTTAATTCTAGGCACAAAAGAATTAGCGTCCAAGTTTTACGTATGGAATGTAATTTTCTCACATAGAAACTTAAAATTTGGCACGGGCATTGATTATGTCATAAATAGGAAAAGCTGATGGGTCCTAACTAGATTATTCAATTCTATGTGCAAATGAATTAGCGTCTAAATTTTACATACAGAATCCAATTTTCTCACATAGAAACTTGAAATTTGGCACGAGCATTGATTATGTCATAAATAGGAAAAGCTAAAGGGTCCCAACTCCGTTATTTAATTCTAGGCACAAAAGAATTAGCGTCCAAGTTTTACGTATGGAATGTAATTTTCTCACATAGAAACTTAAAATTTGGCACGGGCATTGATTATGTCATAAATAGGAAAAACTAATGGGTCCCAACTCGCTTATTCAATTCTATGTGCAAAAGAATTAGCGTCAAAATTTTACGTACGGAATGTATTTTTCTCACTTTCCAGTGTCATAGAAACGTGAAATTTGGCACAGGCATTGATTATGTCATAAATAGGAAAAGCTAATGGGTCCCAACTCGATTAATCAATTCTATGCGCAAAAGAATTAGCGTCCAAATTTTACGTACAGAATCCAATTTTCTCACATAGAAACTTGAAATTTGGCACGAGCATTGATTATGTCATAAATAGGAAAAGATAAAGGGTCCCAACTCCGTTATTTAATTCTAGGCACAAAAGAATTAGCGTCCAAGTTTTACGTATGGAATATAATTTTCTCACATAGAAACTTAAAATTTGGCACGGGCATTCATTATGTCATAAATAGGAAAAGCTGATGGGTCCTAACTAGATTATTCAATTCTATGTGCAAATGAATTAGCGTCTAAATTTTACATACAGAATCCAATTTTCTCACATAGAAACTTGAAATTTGGCACGAGCATTGATTATGTCATAAATAGGAAAAGCTAAAGGGTCCCAACTCCGTTATTTAATTCTAGGCACAAAAGAATTAGCGCCCAAGTTTTACGTATGGAATGTAATTTTCTCACATAGAAACTTAAAATTTGGCACGGGCATTGATTATGTCATAAATAGGAAAAACTAATGGGTCCCAACTCGATTATTCAATTCTATGTGCAAAAGAATTAGCCTCCAAATTTTACGTACGGAATCCAATTTTCTCACATAGAAACTTAAAATTTGGCACGGGCATTGAATATGTTCTAAATAGGAAAAACTAATGTGGCCCAACTCGATTATTCAATTCTATGTGCAAAAGAATTAGAGTCAAAATTTTACGTATGGAATGTATTTTTCTCACTTTCCAGTGTCATAGAAACGTGAAATTTGGCACGAGCATTGATTATGTCATAAATAGGAAAAGCTAAAGGGTCCCAACTCCGTTATTTAATTCTAGGCACAAAAGAATTAGCGTCCAAGTTTTACGTATGGAATGTAATTTTCTCACATAGAAACTTAAAATTTGGCACGGGCATTGATTATGTCATAAATAGGAAAAGCTAAAGGGTCCCAACTCGATTATTCAATTCTATGTGCAAAAGAATTAGCGTCCAAATTTTACATACGGAATCCAATTTTCTCACATAGAAACTTGAAATTTGGCACGAGCATTGATTATGTCATAAATAGGAAAAGCTAATTTGTCCCAACTCCGTTATTTAATTCTATGCGCAAAAGAAGTAGCGTCCAAATGTTACGTACGGAATGTAATTTTCTCACATAGAAACTTAAAATTTGGCACGGGCATTGATTATGTCATAAATAAGAAAAGCTAATGGGTCCTAACTCGATTATTCAATTCTATGTGCAAAAGAATTAGCCTTCAAATTTTACGTACGGAATCCAATTTTCTCACATAGAAACTTGAAATTTGGCACGAGCATTGATTATGTCATAAATAGGAAAAGCTAATGGGTCCCAACTCGATTATTCAATTCTATGTGCAAAAGAATTAGCCTCCAAATTTTACGTACGGAATCCAATTTTCTCACATAGAAACTTGAAATTTGGCACGAGTATTGATTATGTCATAAATAGGAAAAGCTAATGGGTCCCAACTCGATTATTCAATTCTATGCGCAAAAGAATTAGCGTCCAAATTTTATGTACACTATCCAATTTTCTCACATAGAAACTTAAAATTTGGCACGGGCATTGAATATGTTCTAAATAGGAAAAACTAATGGGTCCCAACTCGATTATTCAATTCTATGTGCAAAAGAATTAGCGTCAAAATGTTACGTATGGAATGTATTTTTCTCACTTTCCAGTGTCATAGAATCGTGAAATTTGGCACGAGCATTGATTATGTCATAAATAGGAAAAGCTAATTGGTCCTAACTCAATTATTCAATTCTATGTGCAAAAGAATTAGCGTCAAAATTTTACGTACAGAATCCAATTTTCTCACATAGAAACTTGAAATTTGGCACGAGCATTGATTATGTCATAAATAGGAAAAGCTAAAGGGACCCAACTCCGTTATTTAATTCTAGGCACAAAAGAATTAGCGTCCAAGTTTTACGTATGGAATGTAATTTTCTCACATAGAAACTTAAAATTTGGCACGGGCATTGATTATGTCATAAATAGGAAAAGCTAATTGGTCCTAACTCAATTATTCAATTCTATGTGCAAAAGAATTAGCGTCAAAATTTTACGTACAGAATCCAATTTTCTCACATAGAAACTTGAAATTTGGCACGAGCATTGATTATGTCATAAATAGGAAAAGCTAAAGGGTCCCAACTCCGTTATTTAATTCTAGGCACAAAAGAATTAGCGTCCAAGTTTTACGTATGGAATGTAATTTTCTCACATAGAAACTTAAAATTTGGCACGGGCATTGATTATGTCATAAATAGGAAAAGCTAATGGGTCCTAAGTAGATTATTCAATTCTATGTGCAAAAGAATTAGCGTCCAAATTTTACATACAGAATCCAATTTTCTCACATAGAAACTTGAAATTTGGCACGAGCATTGATTATGTCATAAATAGGAAAAGCTAATGTGTCCCAACTCCGTTATTTAATTCTATGCGCAAAAGAAGTAGCGTCCAAATGTTACGTACGGAATGTAATTTTCTCACATAGAAACTTAAAATTTGGCACGGGCATTGATTATGTCATGAATAAGAAAAGCTAATGGGTCCTAACTCGATTATTCAATTCTATGTGCAAAAGAATTAGCCTTCAAATTTTACGTACGGAATCCAATTTTCTCACATAGAAACTTGAAATTTGGCACGAGCATTGATTATGTCATAAATAGGAAAAGCTAATGGGTCCCAACTCGATTATTCAATTCTATGCGCAAAAGAATTAGCGTCCAAATTTTATGTACACTATCCAATTTTCTCACATAGAAACTTAAAATTTGGCACGGGCATTGAATATGTTCTAAATAGGAAAAACTAATGGGTCCCAACTCGATTATTCAATTCTATGCGCAAAAGAATTAGCGTCAAAATTTTACGTACGGAATGTATTTTTCTCACTTTCCAGTGTCATAGAAACGTGAAATTTGGCACGAGCATTGATTATGTCATAAATAGGAAAAGCTAATGGGTCCAACTCGATTATTCAATTCTATGTGCAAAAGAATTAGCCTCCAAATTTTACGTACGGAATCCAATTTTCTCACATAGAAACTTGAAATTTGGCACGAGCATTGATTATGTCATAAATAGGAAAAGCTAATGGGTCTCAACTCGATTATTCAATTCTATGCGCAAAAGAATTAGCGTCAAAATTTTCCGTACGGAATGTATTTCTCTCACTTTCCAGTGTCATAGAAACGTGAAATTTGGCACGAGCATTGATTATGTCATGAATAGGAAAAGCTAATCGGTCCTAACTCGATTATTCAATTCTATGTGCAAAAGAATTAGCGTCAAAATTTTACGTATGGAATGTATTTTTCTCACTTTCCAGTGTCATAGAAACGTGAAATTTGGCACGAGCATTGATTATGTCATAAATAGGAAAAGCTAAAGGGTCCCAACTCCGTTATTTAATTCTAGGCACAAAAGAATTAGCGTCCGAGTTTTACGTATGGAATGTAATTTTCTCACATAGAAACTTAAAATTTGGCACGGACATTGATTATGTCATAAATAGGAAAAGCTAATGGGTCCTAACTAGATTATTCAATTCTATGTGCAAAAGAATTAGCGTCCAAATTTTACATACAGAATCCAATTTTCTCACATAGAAACTTGAAATTTGGCACGAGCATTGATTATGTCATAAATAGGAAAAGCTAATGGGTCCCAACTCGATTATTCCAATCTATGCGCAAAAGAATTAGCGTCCAAATTTTATGTACACAATCGAATTTTCTCACATAGAAACTTAAAATTTGGCACGGGCATTGAATATGTTCTAAATTGGAAAAACTAATGGGTCCCAACTCGATTATTTAATTCTATGCGCAAAAGAATTAGCGTCAAAATTTTACGTACGGAATGTATTGTTCTCACTTTCCAGTGTCATAGAAACGTGAAATTTGGCACGAGCATTGATTATGTCATAAATAGGAAAAGCTAATGTGTCCCAACTCCGTTATTTAATTCTATGCGCAAAAGAATTAGCGTCCAAATTTTACGTACGGAATGTATTTTTCTCACTTTCCAGTGTCATAGAAACGTGAAATTTGGCACAGGCATTGATTATGTCATAAATAGGAAAAGCTAATGGGTCCCAACTCGATTAATCAATTCTATGCGCAAAAGAATTAGCGTCCAAATTTTACGTACAGAATCCAATTTTCTCACATAGAAACTTGAAATTTGGCACGAGCATTGATTATGTCATAAATAGGAAAAGATAAAGGGTCCCAACTCCGTTATTTAATTCTAGGCACAAAAGAATTAGCGTCCAAGTTTTACGTATGGAATGTAATTTTCTCACATAGAAACTTAAAATTTGGCACGGGCATTGATTATGTCATAAATAGGAAAAACTAATGGGTCCCAACTCGATTATTCAATTCTATGTGCAAAAGAATTAGCGTCAAAATTTTACGTACGGAATGTATTTTTCTCACTTTCCAGTGTCATAGAAACGTGAAATTTGGCACAGGCATTGATTATGTCATAAATAGGAAAAGCTAATGGGTCCCAACTCGATTAATCAATTCTATGCGCAAAAGAATTAGCGTCCAAATTTTACGTACAGAATCCAATTTTCTCACATAGAAACTTGAAATTTGGCACGAGCATTGATTATGTCATAAATAGGAAAAGATAAAGGGTCCCAACTCCGTTATTTAATTCTAGGCACAAAAGAATTAGCGTCCAAGTTTTACGTATGGAATATAATTTTCTCACATAGAAACTTAAAATTTGGCACGGGCATTGATTATGTCATAAATAGGAAAAGCTGATGGGTCCTAACTAGATTATTCAATTCTATGTGCAAATGAATTAGCGTCTAAATTTTACATACAGAATCCAATTTTCTCACATAGAAACTTGAAATTTGGCACGAGCATTGATTATGTCATGAATAGGAAAAGCTAAAGGGTCCCAACTCCGTTATTTAATTCTAGGCACAAAAGAATTAGCGTCCAAGTTTTACGTATGGAATGTAATTTTCTCACATAGAAACTTAAAATTTGGCACGGGCATTGATTATGTCATAAATAGGAAAAACTAATGGGTCCCAACTCGATTATTCAATTCTATGTGCAAAAGAATTAGCCTCCAAATTTTACGTACGGAATCCAATTTTCTCACATAGAAACTTGAAATTTGGCACGAGCATTGATTATGTCATAAATAGGAAAAGCTAATGGGTCCCAACTCGATTATTCAATTCTATGCGCAAAAGAATTAGCGTCCAAATTTTATGTACACTATCCAATTTTCTCACATAGAAACTTAAAATTTGGCACGGGCATTGAATAAGTTCTAAATAGGAAAAACTAATGGGTCCCAACTCGATTATTCAATTCTATGTGCAAAAGAATTAGAGTCAAAATTTTACGTATGGAATGTATTTTTCTCACTTTCCAGTGTCATAGAAACGTGAAATTTGGCACGAGCATTGATTATGTCATAAATAGGAAAAGCTAAAGGGTCCCAACTCCGTTATTTAATTCTAGGCACAAAAGAATTAGCGTCCAAGTTTTACGTATGGAATGTAATTTTCTCACATAGAAACTTAAAATTTGGCACGGGCATTGATTATCTCATAAATAGGAAAAGCTAATGGGTCCTAACTAGATTATTCAATTCTATGTGCAAAAGAATTAGCGTCCAAATTTTACATACAGAATCCAATTTTCTCACATAGAAACTTGAAATTTGGCACGAGCATTGATTATGTCATAAATAGGAAAAGCTAATGTGTCCCAACTCCGTTATTTAATTCTATGCGCAAAAGAAGTAGCGTCCAAATGTTACGTACGGAATGTAATTTTCTCACATAGAAACTTGAAATTTGGCACGAGTATTGATTATGTCATAAATAGGAAAAGCTAATGGGTCCCAACTCGATTATTCAATTCTATGCGCAAAAGAATTAGCGTCCAAATTTTATGTACACTATCCAATTTTCTCACATAGAAACTTAAAATTTAGCACGGGCATTGAATATGTTCTAAATAGGAAAAACTAATGGGTCCCAACTCGATTATTCAATTCTATGCGCAAAAGAATTAGCGTCAAAATTTTACGTACGGAATGTATTTTTCTCACTTTCCAGTGTCATAGAAACGTGAAATTTGGCACGGCATTGATTATGTCATAAATAGGAAAAGCTAATGGGTCCAACTCGATTATTCAATTCTATGTGCAAAAGAATTAGCCTCCAAATTTTACGTACGGAATCCAATTTTCTCACATAGAAACTTGAAATTTGACACGAGCATTGATTATGTCATAAATAGGAAAAGCTAATGGGTCCCAACTCGATTATTCAATTCTATGCGCAAAAGAATTAGCGTCCAAATTTTATGTACACTATCCAATTTTCTCACATAGAAACTTAAAATTTGGCATGGGCATTGAATATGTTCTAAATAGGAAAAACTAATGGGTCCCAACTCGATTATTCAATTCTATGCGCAAAAGAATTAGCGTCAAAATTTTACGTACGGTATGTATTTTTCTCACTTTCCAGTGTCATAGAAACGTGAAATTTGGCACGAGCATTGATTATGTCATAAATAGGAAAAGCTAATGGGTCCAACTCGATTATTCAATTCTATGTGCAAAAGAATTAGCGTCCAAATTTTATGTACGGAATCCAATTTTCTCACATAGAAACTTGAAATTTGGCACGAGCATTGATTATGTCATAAATAGGAAAAGCTAATGGGTCCCAACTCGATTATTCAATTCTATGCGCAAAAGAATTAGCGTCCAAATTTTACGTACAGAATCCAATTTTCTCACATAGAAACTTAAAATTTGGAACGGGCATTGAATATGTCCTAAATAGGAAAAACTAATGTGTCTCAACTCGATTATTCAATTCTATGCGCAAAAGAATTAGCGTCAAAATTTTCCGTACGGAATGTATTTTTCTCACTTTCCAGTGTCATAGAAACGTGAAATTTGGCACGAGCATTGATTATGTCATGAATAGGAAAAGCTAATGGGTCCTAACTCGATTATTCAATTCTATGTGCAAAAGAATTAGCGTCAAAATTTTACGTATGGAATGTATTTTTCTCACTTTCCAGTGTCATAGAAACGTGAAATTTGGCACGAGCATTGATTATGTCATAAATAGGAAAAGCTAAAGGGTCCCATCTCCGTTATTTAATTCTAGGCACTAAAGAATTAGCGCCCAAGTTTTACGTACGGAATGTAATTTTCTCACATAGAAACTTAAAATTTGGCATGGGCATTGATTATGTCATGAATAGGAAAAGCTAATTGCTCCTAACTCAATTATTCAATTCTATGTGCAAAAGAATTAGCGTCAAAATTTTACGTACGGAATCCAATTTTCTCACATAGAAACTTGAAATTTGGCACGAGCATTGATTATGTCATAAATAGGAAAATCTAAAGGGTCCCAACTCCGTTATTTAATTCTAGGCACAAAAGAATTAGCGTCCGAGTTTTACGTATGGAATGTAATTTTCTCACATAGAAACTTAAAATTTGGCACGGACATTGATTATGTCATAAATAGGAAAAGCTAATGGGTCCTAACTAGATTATTCAATTCTATGTGCAAAAGAATTAGCGTCCAAATTTTACATACAGAATCCAATTTTCTCACATAGAAACTTGAAATTTGGCACGAGCATTGATTATGTCATAAATAGGAAAAGCTAATGGGTCCCAACTCGATTATTCCAATCTATGCGCAAAAGAATTAGCGTCCAAATTTTATGTACACAATCGAATTTTCTCACATAGAAAATTAAAATTTGGCACGGGCATTGAATATGTTCTAAATAGGAAAAACTAATGGGTCCCAACTCGATTATTTAATTTTATGCGCAAAAGAATTAGCGGCAAAATTTTACGTACGGAATGTATTGTTCTCACTTTCCAGTGTCATAGAAACGTGAAATTTGGCACGAGCATTGATTGTGTCATAAATAGGAAAAGCTAATGGGTCCCAACTCGATTATTCAATTCTACGTGCAAAAGAATTAGCGTCCAAATTTTATGTACGGAATCCAATTTTCTCACATAGAAACTTAAAATTTGGCACAGGCATTGAATATGTCCTAAATAGGAAAAACTAACGGGTCCCAACTCGATTATTCAGTTCTATGCGCAAAAGAATTAGCGTCAAAATTTTTATGTACGGAATGTATTTTTCTTACTTTCCAGTGTCATAGAAACGTGAAATTTGGCACAGGCATTGATTATGTCATAAATAGGAAAAGCTAATGGGTCCCAACTCGATTAATCAATTCTATGCGCAAAAGAATTAGCGTCCAAATTTTACGTACAGAATCCAATTTTCTTACATAGAAACTTGAAATTTGGCACGAGCATTGATTATGTCATAAATAGGAAAAGATAAAGGGTCCCAACTCCGTTATTTAATTCTTGGCACAAAAGAATTAGCGTCCAAGTTTTACGTATGGAATGTAATTTTCTCACATAGAAACTTAAAATTTGGCACGGGCATTGAATATGTTCTAAATAGGAAAAACTAATGGGGCCCAACTCGATTATTCAATTCTATGCGCAAAAGAATTAGCCTCCAAATTTTACGTACGGAATCCAATTTTCTCACATAGAAACTTGAAATTTGGCACGAGCATTGATTATGTCATAAATAGGAAAAGCTAATGGGTCCCAACTCGATTATTCAATTCTATGCGCAAAAGAATTAGCGTCCAAATTTTACGTACAGAATCCAATTTTCTCACATAGAAACTTAAAATTTGGCACGGGCATTGTATATGTTCAAAATAGGAAAAACTAATGGGTCCCAACTCGATTATTCAATTCTATGCGCAAAAGAATTAGCGTCCAAATTTTATGTACACTATCCAATTTTCTCACATAGAAACTTAAAATTTGGCACGGGCATTGAATATGTTCTAAATAGGAAAAACTAATGGGGCCCAACTCGATTATTCAATTCTATGCGCAAAAGAATTAGCGTCAAAATTTTACGTACGGAATGTATTTTTCTCACTTTCCAGTGTCATAGAAACGTGAAATTTGGCACGAGCATTGATTATGTCATAAATAGGAAAAGCTAATGGGTCCAACTCGATTATTCAATTCTATGTGCAAAAGAATTAGCCTCCAAATTTTACGTACGGAATCCAATTTTCTCACATAGAAACTTGAAATTTGGCACGAGCATTGATTATGTCATAAATAGGAAAAGCTAATGGGTCCCAACTCGATTATTCAATTCTATGCGCAAAAGAATTAGCGTCCAAATTTTACATACAGAATCCAATTTTCTCACATAGAAACTTAAAATTTGGCACGGGCATTGAATATGTTCTAAATAGGAAAAACTAATGGGTCCCAACTCGATTATTCAATTCTATGTGCAAAAGAATTAGCCTCCAAATTTTAAGTACGGAATCCAATTTTCTCACATAGAAACTTGAAATTTGGCACGAGCATTGATTATGTCATGAATAGGAAAAGCTAATGGGTCCTAACTCGATTATTCAATTCTATGTGCAAAAGAATTAGTCAAAATTTTACGTATGGAATGTATTTTTCTCACTTTCCAGTGTCATAGAAACGTGAAATTTGGCACGAGCATTGATTATGTCATAAATAGGAAAAGCTAATGGGTCCCAACTCCGTTATTTAATTCTAGGCACTAAAGAATTAGCGCCCTAGTTTTACGTACGGAATGTAATTTTCTCACATAGAAACTTAAAATTTGGCACGGGCATTGATTATGTCATAAATAGGAAAAGCTAATTGGTCCTAACTCAATTATTCAATTCTATGTGCAAAAGAATTAGCGTCAAAATTTTACGTACAGAATCCAATTTTCTCACATAGAAACTTGAAATTTGGCACGAGCATTGATTATGTCATAAATAGGAAAAGCTAAAGGGTCCCAACTCCGTTATTTAATTCTAGGCACAAAAGAATTAGCGTCCAAGTTTTACGTATGGAATCCAATTTTCTCACATAGAAACTTGAAATTTGGCACGAGCATTGATTATGTCATAAATAGGAAAAGCTAATGGGTCCCAACTTGATTATTCAATTCTATGTGCAAAAGAATTAGCCTCCAAATTTTACGTACGGAATCCAATTTTCTCACATAGAAACTTGAAATTTGGCACGAGCATTGATTATGTCATAAATAGGAAAAGCTAATGGGTCCCAACTCGATTATTCAATTCTATGCGCAAAAGAATTAGCGTCCAAATTTTACGTACACAACCCAATTTTCTCACATAGAAACGTAAAATTTGGCACGGGCATTGAATATGTTCTAAATAGGAAAAACTAATGGGTCCCAAATCGATTATTTAATTCTATGCGCAAAAGAATTAGCGTCAAAATTTAACGTACGGAATGTATTTTTCTCACTTTCCAGTGTCATAGAAACGTGAAATTTGGCACGAGCAATGATTATGTCATAAATAGGAAAAGCTAATGGGTCCAACTCGATTATTCAATTCTATGTGCAAAAGAATTAGCCTCCAAATTTTATGTACGGAATCCAATTTTCTCACATAGAAACTTGAAATTTGGCACGAGCATTGATTATGTCATAAATAGGAAAAGCTAATGGGTCCCAACTCGATTATTCAATTCTATGCGCAAAAGAATTAGCGTCCAAATTTTACGTACAGAATCCAATTTTCTCACATAGAAACTTAAAATTTGGCACGGGCATTGTATATGTTCAAAATAGGAAAAACTAATGGGTCTCAACTCGATTATTCAATTCTATGCGCAAAAGAATTAGCGTCAAAATTTTCCGTACGGAATGTATTTTTCTCACTTTCCAGTGTCATAGAAACGTGAAATTTGGCACGAGCATTGATTATGTCATAAATAGGAAAAGCTAATGGGTCCTAACTCGATTATTCAATTCTATGTGCAAAAGAATTAGCGTCAAAATTTTACGTATGGAAAGTATTTTTCTCACTTTCCAGTGTCATAGAAACGTGAAATTTGGCACGAACATTGATTATGTCATAAATAGGAAAAGCTAATGGGTCCCAACTCGATTATTCAATTCTATGTGCAAAAGAATTAGCATCCAAATTTTACGTACGGAATCCAATTTTCTCACATAGAAACTTGAAATTTGGCACGAGCATTGATTATGTCATAAATAGGAAAAGCTAATGGGTCCCAACTCCGTTATTTAATTCTAGGCACTAAAGAATTAGCGTCCAAGTTTTATGTACAGAATGTAATTTTCTCAAATAGAAACTTAAAATTTGGCACGGGCATTGATTATGTCATAAATAAGAAAAGCTAATGGGTCCTAACTCGATTATTCAATTCTATGTGCAAAAGAATTAGCCCTCAAATTTTACGTACGGAATCCAATTTTCTCACATAGAAACTTGAAATTTGGCACGAGCATTGATTATGTCATAAATAGGAAAAGCTAATGGGTCCCAACTCGATTATTCAATTCTATGCGCAAAAGAATTAGCGTCCAAATTTTACGTACACAATCCAATTTTCTCACATAGAAACGTAAAATTTGGCATGGGCATTGAATATGTTCTAAATAGGAAAAACTAATGGGTCCCAACTCGATTATTCAATTCTATGCGCAAAAGAATTAGCGTCAAAATTTAACGTACGGAATGTATTTTTCTCACTTTCCAGTGTCATAGAAACGTGAAATTTGGCACGAGCATTGATTATGTCATAAATAGGAAAAGCTAATGGGTCCAACTCGATTATTCAATTCTATGTGCAAAAGAATTAGAATCCAAATTTTATGTACGGAATCCAATTTTCTCACATAGAAACTTGAAATTTGGCACGAGCATTGATTATGTCATAAATAGGAAAAACTAATGGGTCCCAACTCGATTTTTCAACTCTATGTGCAAAAGAATTAGCCTCCAAATTTTACGCACGGAATCCAATTTTCTCACATAGAAACTTGAAATTTGGCACGAGCATTGATTATGTCATATATAGGAAAAGCTAATGGGTCCCAACTCGATTATTCAATTCTATGCGCAAAAGAATTAGCGTCCAAATTTTACGTATAGAATCCAATTTTCTCACATAGAAATTTAAAATTTGGCACGGGCATTGTAAATGTTCAGAATAGGAAAAACTAATGGGTCTCAACTCGATTATTCAATTCTATGCGCAAAAGAATTAGCGTCAAAATTTTCCGTACGGAATGTATTTTTCTCACTTTCCAGTGTCATAGAAACGTGAAATTTGGCACGAGCATTGATTATGTCATAAATAGGAAAAGCTAATGGGTCCTAACTCGATTATTCAATTCTATGTGCAAAAGAATTAGCGTCAAAATTTTACGTATGGAATGTATTTTTCTCACTTTCCAGTGTCATAGAAACGTGAAATTTGGAACGAGCATTGATTATGTCATAAATAGGAAAAGCTAATGGGTCCCAACTCCGTTATTTAATTCTAGGCACTAAAGAATTAGCGTCCAAGTTTTACGTACGGAATGTAATTTTCTCACATAGAAACTTAAAATTTGGCACGGGCATTGATTATGTCATAAATAGGAAAAGCTAATGGGTCCTAACTAGATTATTCAATTCTATGTGCAAAAGAAATAGCGTCTAAATTTTACATTCAGAATCCAATTTTCTCACATAGAAAGTTGAAATTTGGCACGAGCATTGATTATGTCATTTATAGGAAAAGCTAATGGGTCCCAACTCCGTTATTTAAATCTATGCGCAAAAGAATTAGCGTCCAAATGTTACGTACGGAATGTAATTTTCTCACATAGAAACTTAAAATTTGGCACGGGCATTGATTATGTCATAAATAAGAAAAGCTAATGGGTCCTAACTCGATTATTCAATTCTATGTGCAAAAGAATTAGCCTTCAAATTTTACGTACTGAATCCAATTTTCTCACATAGAAACTTGAAATTTGGCACGAGCATTGATTATGTCATAAATAGGAAAAGCTAATGGGTCCCAACTCGATTATTCAATTCTATGTGCAAAAGAATTAGCGTCCAAATTTTACGTACACAATCCAATTTTCTCACATAGAAATGTAAAATTTGGCATGGGCATTGAATATGTTCTAAATAGGAAAAACTAATGGGTCCCAACTCGATTATTCAATTCTATGCGCAAAAGAATTAGCGTCAAAATTTAACGTACGGAATGTATTTTTCTCACTTTCCAGTGTCATAGAAACGTGAAATTTGGCACGAGCATTGATTATGTCATAAATAGGAAAAGCTAATGGGTCCAACTCGATTTTTCAACTCTATATGCAAAAGAATTAGCCTCCAAATTTTATGTACGGAATCCAATTTTCTCACATAGAAACTTGAAATTTGGCACGAGCATTGATTATGTCATAAATAGGAAAAGCTAATGGGTCCCAACTCGATTTTTCAACTCTATGTGCAAAAGAATTAGCCTCCAAATTTTACGTACGGAATCCAATTTTCTCACATAGAAACTTGAAATTTGGCACGAGCATTGATTATGTCATAAATAGGAAAAGCTAATGGGTCCCAACTCGATTATTCAATTCTATGCGCAAAAGAATTAGCGTCCAAATTTTACGTACAGAATCCAATTTTCTCACATAGAAACTTAAAATTTGGAACGGGCATTGAATATGTCCTAAATAGGAAAAACTAATGTGTCTCAACTCGATTATTCAATTCTATGCGCAAAAAAATTAGCGTCAAAATTTTCCGTACGGAATGTATTTTTCTCACTTTCCAGTGTCATAGAAACGTGAAATTTGGCACGAGCATTGATTATGTCATGAATAGGAAAAGCTAATGGGTCCTAACTCGATTATTCAATTCTATGTGCAAAAGAATTAGCGTCAAAATTTTACGTATGGAATGTATTTTTCTCACTTTCCAGTGTCATAGAAACGTGAAATTTGGCACGAGCATTGATTATGTCATGAATAGGAAAAGCTAAAGGGTCCCAACTCCGTTATTTAATTCTAGGCACAAAAGAATTAGCGTCCAAGTTTTACGTATGGAATGTAATTTTCTCACATAGAAACTTAAAATTTGGCACGGGCATTGATTATGTCATAAATAGGAAAAGCTAATGGGTCCTAACTAGATTATTCAATTCTATGTGCAAAAGAATTAGCGTCCAAATTTTACATACAGAATCCAATTTTCTCACATAGAAACTTGAAATTTGGCACGAGCATTGATTATGTCATAAATAGGAAAAGCTAATGGGTCCCAACTCCGTTATTTAATTCTATGCGCAAAAGAATTAGCGTCCAAATGTTACGTACGGAATGTAATTTTCTCACATAGAAACTTAAAATTTGGCACGGGCATTGATTATGTCATAAATATGAAAAGCTAATGGGTCCTAACTCGATTATTCAATTCTATGTGCAAAAGAATTAGCCTTCAAATTTTACGTACGGAATCCAATTTTCTCACATAGAAACTTGAAATTTGGCACGAGCATTGATTATGTCATAAATAGGAAAAGCTAATGGGTCCCAACTCGATTATTCAATTCTATGCGCAAAAGTATTAGTGTCCAAATTTTATGTACACTATCCAATTTTCTCACATAGAAACTTAAAATTTGGCACGGGCATTGAATATGTTCTAAATAGGAAAAACTAATGGGTCCTAACTCGATTATTCAATTCTATGTGCAAAAGAATTAGCGTCAAAATTTTACGTATGGAATGTATTTTTCTCACTTTCCCGTGTCATAGAAACGTGAAATTTGGCACGAGCATTGATTATGTCATGAATAGGAAAAGCTAATGGGTCCTAACTCGATTATTCAATTCTATGTGCAAAAGAATTAGCGTCAAAATTTTACGTATGGAATGTATTTTTCTCACTTTCCAGTGTCATAGAAATGTGAAATTTGGCACGAGCATTGATTATGTCATAAATAGGAAAAGCTAATGGGTCCCAACTCCGTTATTTAATTCTAGGCACTAAAGAATTAGCGCCCAAGTTTTACGTACGCAATGTAATTTTCTCACATAGAAACTTAAAATTTGGCACGGGCATTGATTATGTCATCAATAGGAAAAGCTAATTGGTCCTAACTCAATTATTCAATTCTATGTGCAAAAGAATTAGCGTCAAAGTTTTACGTACAGAATCCAATTTTCTCACATAGAAACTTGAAATTTGGCACGAGCATTGATTATGTCATAAATAGGAAAAGCTAATGGGTCCCAACTCGATTATTCCAATCTATGCGCAAAAGAATTAGCGTCCAAATTTTATGTACACAATCGAATTTTCTCACATAGAAACTTAAAATTTGGCACGGGCATTGAATATGTTCTAAATAGGAAAAACTAATGGGTCCCAACTCGATTATTTAATTCTATGCGCAAAAGAATTAGCGTCAAAATTTTACGTACGGAATGTATTGTTCTCACTTTCCAGTGACATAGAAACGTGACATTTGGCACGAGCATTGATTGTGTCATAAATAGGAAAAGCTAATGGGTCCCAACTCGATTATTCAATTCTATGTGCAAAAGAATTAGCGTCCAAATTTTATGTACGGAATCGAATTTTCTCACAGAGAAACTTAAAATTTGGCACGGGCATTGAATATGTCCTAAATAGGAAAAGCTAATGGGTCCCAACTCGATTATTCAATTCTATGCGCAAAAGAATTAGCGTCAAAATTTTACGTACGGAATGTATTTTTCTCACTTTCCAGTGTCATAGAAACGTGAAATTTGGCACAGGCATTGATTATGTCATAAATAGGAAAAGCTAATGGGTCCCAACTCGATTAATCAATTCTATGCGCAAAAGAATTAGCGTCCAAATTTTACGTACAGAATCCAATTTTCTCACATAGAAACTTGAAATTTGGCACGAGCATTGATTATGTCATAAATAGGAAAAGCTAAAGGGTCCCAACTCCGTTATTTAATTCTAGGCACAAAAGAATTAGCGTCCAAGTTTTACGTATGGAATGTAATTTTCTCACATAGAAACTTAAAATTTGGCACGGGCATTGATTATGTCATAAATAGGAAAAGCTGATGGGTCCTAACTAGATTATTCAATTCTATGTGCAAATGAATTAGCGTCTAAATTTTACATACAGAATCCAATTTTCTCACATAGAAACTTGAAATTTGGCACGAGCATTGATTATGTCATAAATAGGAAAAGCTAAAGGGTCCCAACTCCGTTATTTAATTCTAGGCACAAAAGAATTAGCGTCCAAGTTTTACGTATGGAATGTAATTTTCTCACATAGAAACTTAAAATTTGGCACGGGCATTGATTATGTCATAAATAGGAAAAACTAATGGGTCCCAACTCGATTATTCAATTCTATGTGCAAAAGAATTAGCCTCCAAATTTTACGTACGGAATCCAATTTTCTCACATAGAAACTTGAAATTTGGCACGAGCATTGATTATGTCATAAATAGGAAAAGCTAATGGGTCCCAACTCGATTATTCAATTCTATGCGCAAAAGAATTAGCGTCCAAATTTTATGTACACTATCCAATTTTCTCACATAGAAACTTAAAATTTGGCACGGGCATTGAATATGTTCTAAATAGGAAAAACTAATGGGGCCCAACTCGATTATTCAATTCTATGCGCAAAAGAATTAGCGTCAAAATTTTACGTACGGAATGTATTTTTCTCACTTTCCAGTGTCATAGAAACGTGAAATTTGGCACGAGCATTGATTATGTCATAAATAGGAAAAGCTAATGGGTCCAACTCGATTATTCAATTCTATGTGCAAAAGAATTAGCCTCCAAATTTTACGTACGGAATCCAATTTTCTCACATAGAAACTTGAAATTTGGCACGAGCATTGATTATGTCATAAATAGGAAAAGCTAATGGGTCCCAACTCGATTATTCAATTCTATGCGCAAAAGAATTAGCGTCCAAATTTTATGTACACTATCCAATTTTCTCACATAGAAACTTAAAATTTGGCACGGGCATTGAATATGTTCTAAATAGGAAAAACTAATGGGTCCCAACTCGATTATTCAATTCTATGGGCAAAAGAATTAGCCTCCAAATTTTACGTACGGAATCCAATTTTCTCACATAGAAACTTGAAATTTGGCACGAGCATTGATTATGTCATGAATAGGAAAAGCTAATGCGTCCTAACTCGATTATTCAATTCTATGTGCAAAAGAATTAGAGTCAAAATTTTACGTATGGAATGTATTTTTCTCACTTTCCAGTGTCATAGAAACGTGAAATTTGGCACGAGCATTGATTATGTCATAAATAGGAAAAGCTAAAGGGTCCCAACTCCGTTATTTAATTCTAGGCACAAAAGAATTAGCGTCCAAGTTTTACGTATGGAATCCAATTTTCTCACATAGAAACTTGAAATTTGGCACGAGCATTGATTATGTCATAAATAGGAAAAGCTAATGGGTCCCAACTTGATTATTCAATTCTATGTGCAAAAGAATTAGCCTCCAAATTTTACGTACGGAATCCAATTTTCTCACATAGAAACTTGAAATTTGGCACGAGCATTGATTATGTCATAAATAGGAAAAGCTAATGGGTCCTAACTCGATTATTCAATTCTATGTGCAAAAGAATTAGCCTTCAAATTTTACGTACTGAATCCAATTTTCTCACATAGAAACTTGAAATTTGGCACGAGCATTGATTATGTCATAAATAGGAAAAGCTAATGGGTCCCAACTCGATTATTCAATTCTATGTGCAAAAGAATTAGCGTCCAAAGTTTACGTACACAATCCAATTTTCTCACATAGAAATGTAAAATTTGGCATGGGCATTGAATATGTTCTAAATAGGAAAAACTAATGGGTCCCAACTCGATTATTCAATTCGATGCGCAAAAGAATTAGCGTCAAAATTTAACGTACGGAATGTATTTTTCTCACTTTCCAGTGTCATAGAAACGTGAAATTTGGCACGAGCATTGATTATGTCATAAATAGGAAAAGCTAATGGGTCCAACTCGATTATTCAATTCTATGTGCAAAAGAATTAGCCTCCAAATTTTATGTACGGAATCCAATTTTCTCACATAGAAACTTGAAATTTGGCACGAGCATTGATTATGTCATAAATAGGAAAAGCTAATGGGTCCCAACTCGATTTTTCAACTCTATGTGCAAAAGAATTAGCCTCCAAATTTTACGTACGGAATCCAATTTTCTCACATAGAAACTTGAAATTTGGCACGAGCATTGATTATGTCATAAATAGGAAAAGCTAATGGGTCCCAACTCGATTATTCAATTCTATGCGCAAAAGAATTAGCGTCAAAATTTTACGTACAGAATCCAATTTTCTCACATAGAAACTTAAAATTTGGCACGGGCATTGTATATGTTCAAAATAGGAAAAACTAAAGGGGCTCAACTCGATTATTCAATTCTATGCGCAAAAGAATTAGCGTCAAAATTTTCCGTACGGAATGTATTTTTCTCACTTTCCAGTGTCATAGAAACGTGAAATTTGGCACGAGCATTGATTATGTCATAAATAGGAAAAGCTAATGGGTCCCAACTCGATTATTCAATTCTATGCGCAAAAGAATTAGCGTCCAAATTTTACGTACACAATCCAATTTTCTCACATAGAAACGTAAAACTTGGCACAGGCATTGAATATGTTCTAAATAGGAAAAACTAATTGATCCAACTCGATTATTCAATTCTATGTGCAAAAGAATTAGCCTCCAAATTTTATGTACGGAATCCAATTTTCTCACATAGAAACTTGAAATTTGGCACGAGCATTGATTATGTCATAAATAGGAAAAGCTAATGGGTCCCAACTCGATTATTCAATTCTATGTGCAAAAGAATTAGCCTCCAAATTTTACGTACGGAATCCAATTTTCTCACATAGAAACTTGAAATTTGGCACGAGCATTGATTATGTCATAAATAGGAAAAGCTAATGGGTCCCAACTCGATTTTTCAACTCTATGTGCAAAAGAATTAGCCTCCAAATTTTACGTACGGAATCCAATTTTCTCACATAGAAACTTGAAATTTGGCTCGAGCATTGATTATGTCATAAATAGGAAAAGCTAATGGGTCCAACTCGATTATTCAATTCTATGTGCAAAAGAATTAGCCTCCAAATTTTATGTACGGAATCCAATTTTCTCACATAGAAACTTGAAATTTGGCACGAGCATTGATTATGTCATAAATAGGAAAAGCTAATGGGTCCCAACTCGATTTTTCAACTCTATGTGCAAAAGAATTAGCCTCCAAATTTTACGTACGGAATCCAATTTTCTCACATAGAAACTTGAAATTTGGCACGAGCATTGATTATGTCATAAATAGGAAAAGCTAATGGGTCCCAACTCGATTATTCAATTCTATGCGCAAAAGAATTAGCGTCAAAATTTTACGTACAGAATCCAATTTTCTCACATAGAAACTTAAAATTTGGCACGGGCATTGTATATGTTCAAAATAGGAAAAACTAATGGGTCTCAACTCGATTATTCAATTCTATGCGCAAAAGAATTAGCGTCAAAATTTTCCGTACGGAATGTATTTTTCTCACTTTCCAGTGTCATAGAAACGTGAAATTTGGCACGAGCATTGATTATGTCATAAATAGGAAAAGCTAATGGGTCCCAACTCGATTATTCAATTCTATGCGCAAAAGAATTAGCGTCCAAATTTTACGTACACAATCCAATTTTCTCACATAGAAACGTAAAACTTGGCACAGGCATTGAATATGTTCTAAATAGGAAAAACTAATTGATCCAACTCGATTATTCAATTCTATGTGCAAAAGAATTAGCCTCCAAATTTTATGTACGGAATCCAATTTTCTCACATAGAAACTTGAAATTTGGCACGAGCATTGATTATGTCATAAATAGGAAAAGCTAATGGGTCCCAACTCGATTATTCAATTCTATGTGCAAAAGAATTAGCCTCCAAATTTTACGTACGGAATCCAATTTTCTCACATAGAAACTTGAAATTTGGCACGAGCATTGATTATGTCATAAATAGGAAAAGCTAATGGGTCCCAACTCGATTTTTCAACTCTATGTGCAAAAGAATTAGCCTCCAAATTTTACGTACGGAATCCAATTTTCTCACATAGAAACTTGAAATTTGGCTCGAGCATTGATTATGTCATAAATAGGAAAAGCTAATGGGTCCCAACTCGATTATTTAATTCTATGTGCAAAAGAATTAGCCTCCAAATTTTATGTACGGAATCCAATTTTCTCACATAGAAACTTGAAATTTGGCACGAGCATTGATTATGTCATAAATAGGAAAAGCTAATGGGTCCCAACTCGATTTTTCAACTCTATGTGCAAAAGAATTAGCCTCCAAATTTTACGTACGGAATCCAATTTTCTCACATAGAAACTTGAAATTTGGCACGAGCATTGATTATGTCATAAATAGGAAAAGCTAATGGGTCCCAACTCGATTATTCAATTCTATGCGCAAAAGAATTAGCGTCAAAATTTTACGTACAGAATCCAATTTTCTCACATAGAAACTTAAAATTTGGCACGGGCATTGTATATGTTCAAAATAGGAAAAACTAATGGGTCTCAACTCGATTATTCAATTCTATGCGCAAAAGAATTAGCGTCAAAATTTTCCGTATGGATTGTATTTTTCTCACTTTCCAGTGTCATAGAAACGTGAAATTTGGCACGAGCATTGATTATGTCATAAATAGGAAAAGCTAATGGGTCCCAACTCGATTATTCAATTCTATGCGCAAAAGAATTAGCGTCCAAATTTTACGTACACAATCCAATTTTCTCACATAGAAACGTAAAACTTGGCACAGGCATTGAATATGTTCTAAATAGGAAAAACTAATTGATCCAACTCGATTATTCAATTCTATGTGCAAAAGAATTAGCCTCCAAATTTTATGTACGGAATCCAATTTTCTCACATAGAAACTTGAAATTTGGCACGAGCATTGATTATGTCATAAATAGGAAAAGCTAATGGGTCCCAACTCGATTATTCAATTCTATGTGCAAAAGAATTAGCCTCCAAATTTTACGTACGGAATCCAATTTTCTCACATAGAAACTTGAAATTTGGCACGAGCATTGATTATGTCATAAATAGGAAAAGCTAATGGGTCACAACTCGATTTTTCAACTCTATGTGCAAAAGAATTAGCCTCCAAATTTTACGTACGGAATCCAATTTTCTCACATAGAAACTTGAAATTTGGCTCGAGCATTGATTATGTCATAAATAGGAAAAGCTAATAGGTCCCAACTCGATTATTTAATTCTATGTGCAAAAGAATTAGCCTCCAAATTTTATGTACGGAATCCAATTTTCTCACATAGAAACTTGAAATTTGGCACGGGCATTGATTATGTCATAAATAGGAAAAGCTAAAGGGTCCCAACTCCGTTATTTAATTCTAGGCACAAAAGAATTAGCGTCCAAGTTTTATGTATGGAATGTAATTTTCTCACATAGAAACTTAAAATTTGGCACGGGCATTGATTATGTCATAAATAGGAAAAGCTAATGGGTCCTAACTAGATTATTCAATTCTATGTGCAAAAGAAATAGCGTCTAAATTTTACATACGGAATCCAATTTTCTCACATAGAAACTTGAAATTTGGCACGGGCATTGATTATGTCATAAATAGGAAAAGCTAATGGCTCCCAACTCCGTTATTTAATTCTAGGCACTAAAGAATTAGCGTCCAAGTTTTACGTACGGAATGTAATTTTCTCACATAGAAACTTAAAATTTGGCATGGGCATTGATTATGTCATAAATAGGAAAAGCTAATGGGTCCCAACTCGATTTTTCAATTCTATGTGCAAAAGAATTAGCCTCCAAATTTTACGTACGGAATGTATTTTTCTCACTTTCCAGTGTCATAGAAACGTGAAATTTGGCACGAGCATTGATTATGTCATAAATAGGAAAAGCTAATGGGTCCCAACTCGATTATTCAATTCTATGTGCAAAAGAATTAGCATCCAAATTTTACGTACGGAATCCAATTTTCTCACATAGAAACTTGAAATTTGGCACGAGCATTGATTATGTCATAAATAGGAAAAGCTAATGGATCCCAACTCCGTTATTTAATTCTATTCGCAAAAGAATTAGCGTCCAAATGTTACGTACGGAATGTAATTTTCTCACATAGAAACTTAAAATTTGGCACGGGCATTGATTATGTCATAAATAAGAAAAGCTAATGGGTCCTAACTCGATTATTCAATTCTATGTGCAAAAGAATTAGCCTTCAAATTTTACGTACGGAATCCAATTTTCTCACATAGAAACTTGAAATTTGGCACGAGCATTGATTATGTTATAAAAAGGAAAAGCTAATGGGTCCCAACTCGATTATTCAATTCTATGTGCAAAAGAATTAGCCTCCAAATTTTATGTACGGAATCCAATTTTCTCACATAGAAACTTGAAATTTGGCACGAGCATTGATTATGTCATAAATAGGAAAAGCTAATGGGTCCCAACTCGATTATTCAATTCAATGCGCAAAAGAATTAGCGTCCAAATTTTACGTACACAATCCAATTTTCTCACATAGAAACGTAAAATTTGGCACGGGCATTGAATATGTTCTAAATAGGAAAAACTAATGGGTCCCAACTCGATTATTCAATTCTATGCGCAAAAGAATTAGCGTCAAAATTTAACGTACGGAATGTATTTTTCTCACTTTCCAGTGTCATAGAAACGTGAAATTTGGCACGAGCATTGATTATGTTATAAATAGGAAAAGCTAATGGGTCCAACTCGATTATTCAATTCTATGTGCAAAAGAATTAGCCTCCAAATTTTACGTACGGAATCCAATTTTCTCACATAGAAACTTGAAATTTGGCACGAGCATTGATTATGTCATAAATAGGAAAAGCTAATGGGTCCCAACTCGATTTTTCAACTCTATGTGCAAAAGAATTAGCCTCCAAATTTTACGTACGGAATCCAATTTTCTCACATAGAAACTTGAAATTTGGCACGAGCATTGATTATGTCATAAATAGGAAAAGCTAATGGGTCCCAACTCGATTATTCAATTCTATGCGCAAAAGAATTAGCGTCCAAATTTTACATACAGAATCCAATTTTCTCACATAGAAACTTAAAATTTGGCACGGGCATTGTATATGTTCAAAATAGGAAAAACTAATGGGTCTCAACTCGATTATTCAATTCTATGCGCAAAAGAATTAGCGTCAAAATTTTCCGTACGGAATGTATTTTTCTCACTTTCCAGTGTCATAGAAACGTGAAATTTGGCACGAGCATTGATTATGTCATAAATAGGAAAAGCTAATGGGTCCCAACTCGATTATTCAATTCTATGCGCAAAAGAATTAGCGTCCAAATTTTACGTACACAATCCAATTTTCTCACATAGAAACTTAAAACTTGGCACAGGCATTGAATATGTTCTAAATAGGAAAAACTAATGGGTCCAACTCGATTATTCAATTCTATGTGCAAAAGAATTAGCCTCCAAATTTTATGTACGGAATCCAATTTTCACACATAGAAACTTGAAATTTGGCACGAGCATTGATTATGTCATAAATAGGAAAAGCTAATGGGTCCCAACTCGATTATTCAATTCTATGTGCAAAAGAATTAGCCTCCAAATTTTACGTACGGAATCCAATTTTCTCACATAGAAACTTGAAATTTGGCACGAGCATTGATTATGTCATAAATAGGAAAAGCTAATGGGTCCCAACTCGATTTTTCAACTCTATGTGCAAAAGAATTAGCCTCCAAATTTTACGTACGGAATCCAATTTTCTCACATAGAAACTTGAAATTTGGCTCGAGCATTGATTATGTCATAAATAGGAAAAGCTAATGGGTCCCAACTCGATTATTCAATTCTATGCGCAAAAGAATTAGGGTCCAAATTTTACGTACAGAATCCAATTTTCTCACATAGAAACTTAAAATTTGGCACGGGCATTGTATATGTTCAAAATAGGAAAAACTAATGGGTCTCAACTCGATTATTCAATTCTATGCGCAAAAGAATTAGCGTCAAAATTTTCCGTACGGAATGTATTTTTCTCACTTTCCAGTGTCATAGAAACGTGAAATTTGGCACGAGCATTGATTATGTCATAAATAGGAAAAGCTAATGGGTCCTAACTTGATTATTCAATTCTATGTGCAAAAGAATTAGCGTCAAAATTATACGTATGGAATGTATTTTTCTCACTTTCCAGTGTCATAGAAACGTGAAATTTGGCACGAGCATTGATTATGTCATAAATAGGAAAAGCTAATGGGTCCCAACTCGATTATTCAATTCTATGTGCAAAAGAATTAGCATCCAAATTTTACGTACGGAATCCAATTTTCTCACATAGAAACTTGAAATTTGGCACGAGCATTGATTATGTCATAAATAGGAAAAGCTAATGGATCCCAACTCCGTTATTTAATTGTATGCGCAAAAGAATTAGCGTCCAAATGTTACGTACGGAATGTAATTTTCTCACATAGAAACTTAAAATTTGGCACGGGCATTGATTATGTCATAAATAAGAAAAGCTAATGGGTCCTAACTCGATTATTCAATTCTATGTGCAAAAGAATTAGCCTTCAAATTTTACGTACGGAATCCAATTTTCTCACATAGAAACTTGAAATTTGGCACGAGCATTGATTATGTTATAAATAGGAAAAGCTAATGGGTCCCAACTCGATTATTCAATTCTATGTGCAAAAGAATTAGCCTCCAAATTTTACGTACGGAATCCAATTTTCTCACATAGAAACTTGAAATTTGGCACGAGCATTGATTATGTCATAAATAGGAAAAGCTAATGGGTCCCAACTCGATTATTCAATTCTATGCGCAAAAGAATTAGCGTCCAAATTTTACGTACACAATCCAATTTTCTCACATAGAAACGTAAAATTTGGCACGGGCATTGAATATGTTCTAAATAGGAAAAACTAATGGGTCCCAACTCGATTATTCAATTCTATGCGCAAAAGAATTAGCGTCAAAATTTAACGTACGGAATGTATTTTTCTCACTTTCCAGTGTCATAGAAACGTGAAATTTGGCACGAGCATTGATTATGTTATAAATAGGAAAAGCTAATGGGTCCAACTCGATTATTCAATTCTATGTGCAAAAGAATTAGCCTCCAAATTTTATGTACGGAATCCAATTTTCTCACATAGAAACTTGAAATTTGGCACGAGCATTGATTATGTCATAAATAGGAAAAGCTAATGGGTCCCAACTCGATTATTCAATTCTATGCGCAAAAGAATTAGCGTCCAAATTTTACGTACAGAATCCAATTTTCTCACATAGAAACTTAAAATTTGGCACGGGCATTGTATATGTTCAAAATAGGAAAAACTAATGGGTCTCAACTCGATTATTCAATTCTATGCGCAAAAGAATTAGCGTCAAAATTTTCCGTACGGAATGTATTTTTCTCACTTTCCAGTGTCATAGAAACGTGAAATTTGGCACGAGCATTGATTTAGTCATAAATAGGAAAAGCTAATGGGTCCCAACTCGATTATTCAATTCTATGTGCAAAAGAATTAGCATCCAAATTTTACGTACGGAATCCAATTTTCTCACATAGAAACTTGAAATTTGGCACGAGCATTGATTATGTCATAAATAGGAAAAGCTAATGGATCCCAACTCCGTTATTTAATTGTATGCGCAAAAGAATTAGCGTCCAAATGTTACGTACGGAATGTAATTTTCTCACATAGAAACTTAAAATTTGGCACGGGCATTGATTATGTCATAAATAAGAAAAGCTAATGGGTCCTAACTCGATTATTCAATTCTATGTGCAAAAGAATTAGCCTTCAAATTTTACGTACGGAATCCAATTTTCTCACATAGAAACTTGAAATTTGGCACGAGCATTGATTATGTTATAAATAGGAAAAGCTAATGGGTCCCAACTCGATTATTCAATTCTATGTGCAAAAGAATTAGCCTCCAAATTTTACGTACGGAATCCAATTTTCTCACATAGAAACTTGAAATTTGGCACGAGCATTGATTATGTCATAAATAGGAAAAGCTAATGGGTCCCAACTCGATTATTCAATTCTATGCGCAAAAGAATTAGCGTCAAAATTTAACGTACGGAATGTATTTTTCTCACTTTCCAGTGTCATAGAAACGTGAAATTTGGCACGAGCATTGATTATGTCATAAATAGGAAAAGCTAATGGGTCCAACTCGATTATTCAATTCTATGTGCAAAAGAATTAGCCTCCAAATTTTATGTACGGAATCCAATTTTCTCACATAGAAACTTGAAATTTGGCACGAGCATTGATTATGTCAAAAATAGGAAAAGCTAATGGGTCCCAACTCGATTTTTCAATTCTATGTGCAAAAGAATTAGCCTCCAAATTTTACGCACGGAATCCAATTTTCTCACATAGAAACTTGAAATTTGGCACGAGCATTGATTATGTCATAAATAGGAAAAGCTAATGGGTCCCAACTCGATTATTCAATTCTATGCGCAAAAGAATTAGCGTCCACATTTTACGTACACAATCCAATTTTCTCACATAGAAACGAAAAATTTGGCACGGGCATTGAATATGTTCTAAATAGGAAAAACTAATGGGTCCCAACTCGATTATTCAATTCTATGCGCAAAAGAATTAGCGTCAAAATTTAACGTACGGAATGTATTTTTCTCACTTTCCAGTGTCATAGAAACGTGAAATTTGGCACGAGCATTGATTATGTCATAAATAGGAAAAGCTAATGGGTCCCAACTCGATTTTTCAACTCTATGTGCAAAAGAATTAGCCTCCAAATTTTACGTACGGAATCCAATTTTCTCACATAGAAACTTGAAATTTGGCACGAGCATTGATTATGTCATAAATAGGAAAAGCTAATGGGTCCCAACTCGATTATTCAATTCTATGTGCAAAAGAATTAGCCTCCAAATTTTACGTACGGAATCCAATTTTCTCACATAGAAACTTGAAATTTGGCACGAACATTGATTATGTCATAAATAGGAAAAGCTAATGGGTCCCAACTCGATTTTTCAACTCTATGTGCAAAAGAATTAGCCTCCAAATTTTACGTACGGAATCCAATTTTCTCACATAGAAACTTGAAATTTGGCTCGAGCATTGATTATGTCATAAATAGGAAAAGCTAATGGGTCCCAACTCGATTATTCAATTCTATGCGCAAAAGAATTAGCGTCCAAATTTTACGTACAGAATCCAATTTTCTCACATAGAAACTTAAAATTTAGCACGGACATTGTATATGTTCAAAATAGGAAAAACTAATGGGTCTCAACTCGATTATTCAATTCTATGCGCAAAAGAATTAGCGTCAAAATTTTCCGTACGGAATGTATTTTTCTCACTTTCCAGTGTCATAGAAACGTGAAATTTGGCACGAGTTTGATTATGTCATAAATAGGAAAAGCTAATGGGTCCTAACTCGATTATTCAATTCTATGTGCAAAAGAATTAGCGTAAAAATTATACGTATGGAATGTATTTTTCTCACTTTCCAGTGTCATAGAAACGTGAAATTTGGCACGAGCATTGATTATGTCATAAATAGGAAAAGCTAATGGGTCCCAACTCGATTATTCAATTCTATGTGCAAAAGAATTAGCATCCAAATTTTACGTACGGAATCCAATTTTCTCACATAGAAACTTGAAATTTGGCACGAGCATTGATTATGTCATAAATAGGAAAAGCTAATGGGTCCC
Organism: Eleutherodactylus coqui; assembly: GCF_035609145.1. Classification (NCBI taxonomy): domain Eukaryota; kingdom Metazoa; phylum Chordata; class Amphibia; order Anura; family Eleutherodactylidae; genus Eleutherodactylus; species Eleutherodactylus coqui. The sequence goes on along the minus strand of NW_027101866.1, from coordinate 1,291,344 downwards.
AACTCGATTATTCAATTCTATGCGGAAAAGAATTAGCGTCCAAATTTTACGTACACAATCCAATTTTCTCACATAGAAACGTAAAATTTGGCACGGGCATTGAATATGTTCTAAATAGGAAAAACTAATGGGTCCCAACTCGATTATTCAATTCTATGCGCAAAAGAATTAGCGTCAAAATTTAACGTACGGAATGTATTTTTCTCACTTTCCAGTGTCATAGAAACGTGAAATTTGGCACGAGCATTGATTATGTCATAAATAGGAGAAGCTAATGGGTCCAACTCGATTATTCAATTCTATGTGCAAAAGAATTAGCCTCCAAATTTTATGTACGGAATCCAATTTTCTCACATAGAAACTTGAAATTTGGCACGAGCATTGATTATGTCAAAAATAGGAAAAGCTAATGGGTCCCAACTCGATTATTCAATTCTATGTGCAAAAGAATTAGCCTCCAAATTTTACGCACGGAATCCAATTTTCTCACATAGAAACTTGAAATTTGGCACGAGCATTGATTATGTCATAAATAGGAAAAGCTAATGGGTCCCAACTCGATTATTCAATTCTATGCGCAAAAGAATTAGCGTCCACATTTTACGTACACAATCCAATTTTCTCACATAGAAACGAAAAATTTGGCACGGGCATTGAATATGTTCTAAATAGGAAAAACTAATGGGTCCCAACTCGATTATTCAATTCTATGCGCAAAAGAATTAGCGTCAAAATTTAACGTACGGAATGTATTTTTCTCACTTTCCAGTGTCATAGAAACGTGAAATTTGGCACGAGCATTGATTATGTCATAAATAGGAAAAGCTAATGGGTCCCAACTCGATTTTTCAACTCTATGTGCAAAAGAATTAGCCTCCAAATTTTACGTACGGAATCCAATTTTCTCACATAGAAACTTGAAATTTGGCACGAGCATTGATTATGTCATAAATAGGAAAAGCTAATGGGTCCCAACTCGATTATTCAATTCTATGTGCAAAAGAATTAGCCTCCAAATTTTACGTACGGAATCCAATTTTCTCACATAGAAACTTGAAATTTGGCACGAGCATTGATTATGTCATAAATAGGAAAAGCTAATGGGTCCCAACTCGATTTTTCAACTCTATGTGCAAAAGAATTAGCCTCCAAATTTTACGTACGGAATCCAATTTTCTCACATAGAAACTTGAAATTTGGCTCGAGCATTGATTATGTCATAAATAGGAAAAGCTAATGGGTCCCAACTCGATTATTCAATTCTATGCGCAAAAGAATTAGCGTCCAAATTTTACGTACAGAATCCAATTTTCTCACATAGAAACTTAAAATTTGGCACGGGCATTGTATATGTTCAAAATAGGAAAAACTAATGGGTCTCAACTCGATTATTCAATTCTATGCGCAAAAGAATTAGCATCAAAATTTTCCGTACGGAATGTATTTTTCTCACTTTCCAGTGTCATAGAAACGTGAAATTTGGCACGAGTTTGATTATGTCATAAATAGGAAAAGCTAATGGGTCCTAACTCGATTATTCAATTCTATGTGCAAAAGAATTAGCGTAAAAATTATACGTATGGAATGTATTTTTCTCACTTTCCAGTGTCATAGAAACGTGAAATTTGGCACGAGCATTGATTATGTCATAAATAGGAAAAGCTAATGGGTCCCAACTCGATTATTCAATTCTATGTGCAAAAGAATTAGCATCCAAATTTTACGTACGGAATCCAATTTTCTCACATAGAAACTTGAAATTTGGCACGAGCATTGATTATGTCATAAATAGGAAAAGCTAATGGATCCCAACTCCGTTATTTAATTCTATGCGCAAAAGAATTAGCATCCAAATGTTACGTACGGAATGTAATTTTCTCACATAGAAACTTAAAATTTGGCACGTGCATTGATTATGTCATAAATAAGAAAAGCTAATGGGTCCTAACTCGATTATTCAATTCTATGTGCAAAAGAATTAGCCTTCAAATTTTACGTACGGAATCCAATTTTCTTACATAGAAACTTGAAATTTGGCACGAGCATTGATTATGTTATAAATAGGAAAAGCTAATGGGTCCCAACTCGATTATTCAATTCTATGTGCAAAAGAATTAGCCTCCAAATTTTACGTACGGAATCCAATTTTCTCACATAGAAACTTGAAATTTGGCACGAGCATTGATTATGTCATAAATAGGAAAAGCTAATGGGTCCCAACTCGATTATTCAATTCTATGCGCAAAAGAATTAGCGTCCAAATTTTACGTACACAATCCAATTTTCTCACATAGAAACGTAAAATTTGGCACGGGCATTGAATATGTTCTAAATAGGAAAAACTAATGGGTCCCAACTCGATTATTCAATTCTATCCGCAAAAGAATTAGCGTCAAAATTTAACGTACGGAATGTATTTTTCTCACTTTCCAGTGTCATAGAAACGTGAAATTTGGCACGAGCATTGATTATGTCATAAATAGGAAAAGCTAATGGGTCCAACTCGATTATTCAATTCTATGTGCAAAAGAATTAGCCTCCAAATTTTATGTACGGAATCCAATTTTCTCACATAGAAACTTGAAATTTGGCACGAGCATTGATTATGTCATAAATAGGAAAAGCTAATGGGTCCCAACTCGATTATTCAATTCTATGTGCAAAAGAATTAGCCTTCAAATTTTACGTACGGAATCCAATTTTCTCACATAGAAACTTGAAATTTGGCACGAGCATTGATTATGTTATAAATAGGAAAAGCTAATGGGTCCCAACTCGATTATTCAATTCTATGTGCAAAAGAATTAGCCTCCAAATTTTACGTACGGAATCCAATTTTCTCACATAGAAACTTGAAATTTGGCACGAGCATTGATTATGTCATAAATAGGAAAAGCTAATGGGTCCCAACTCGATTATTCAATTCTATGCGCAAAAGAATTAGCGTCAAAATTTAACGTACGGAATGTATTTTTCTCACTTTCCAGTGTCATAGAAACGTGAAATTTGGCACGAGCATTGATTATGTCATAAATAGGAAAAGCTAATGGGTCCAACTCGATTATTCAATTCTATGTGCAAAAGAATTAGCCTCCAAATTTTATGTACGGAATCCAATTTTCTCACATAGAAACTTGAAATTTGGCACGAGCATTGATTATGTCAAAAATAGGAAAAGCTAATGGGTCCCAACTCGATTTTTCAATTCTATGTGCAAAAGAATTAGCCTCCAAATTTTACGCACGGAATCCAATTTTCTCACATAGAAACTTGAAATTTGGCACGAGCATTGATTATGTCATAAATAGGAAAAGCTAATGGGTCCCAACTCGATTATTCAATTCTATGCGCAAAAGAATTAGCGTCCACATTTTACGTACACAATCCAATTTTCTCACATAGAAACGAAAAATTTGGCACGGGCATTGAATATGTTCTAAATAGGAAAAACTAATGGGTCCCAACTCGATTATTCAATTCTATGCGCAAAAGAATTAGCGTCAAAATTTAACGTACGGAATGTATTTTTCTCACTTTCCAGTGTCATAGAAACGTGAAATTTGGCACGAGCATTGATTATGTCATAAATAGGAAAAGCTAATGGGTCCCAACTCGATTTTTCAACTCTATGTGCAAAAGAATTAGCCTCCAAATTTTACGTACGGAATCCAATTTTCTCACATAGAAACTTGAAATTTGGCACGAGCATTGATTATGTCATAAATAGGAAAAGCTAATGGGTCCCAACTCGATTATTCAATTCTATGTGCAAAAGAATTAGCCTCCAAATTTTACGTACGGAATCCAATTTTCTCACATAGAAACTTGAAATTTGGCACGAGCATTGATTATGTCATAAATAGGAAAAGCTAATGGGTCCCAACTCGATTTTTCAACTCTATGTGCAAAAGAATTAGCCTCCAAATTTTTAGTACGGAATCCAATTTTCTCACATAGAAACTTGAAATTTGGCTCGAGCATTGATTATGTCATAAATAGGAAAAGCTAATGGGTCCCAACTCGATTATTCAATTCTATGCGCAAAAGAATTAGCGTCCAAATTTTACGTACAGAATCCAATTTTCTCACATAGAAACTTAAAATTTAGCACGGACATTGTATATGTTCAAAATAGGAAAAACTAATGGGTCTCAACTCGATTATTCAATTCTATGCGCAAAAGAATTAGCGTCAAAATTTTCCGTACGGAATGTATTTTTCTCACTTTCCAGTGTCATAGAAACGTGAAATTTGGCACGAGTTTGATTATGTCATAAATAGGAAAAGCTAATGGGTCCTAACTCGATTATTCAATTCTATGTGCAAAAGAATTAGCGTAAAAATTATACGTATGGAATGTATTTTTCTCACTTTCCAGTGTCATAGAAACGTGAAATTTGGCACGAGCATTGATTATGTCATAAATAGGAAAAGCTAATGGGTCCCAACTCGATTATTCAATTCTATGTGCAAAAGAATTAGCCTTCAAATTTTACGTACGGAATCCAATTTTCTCACATAGAAACTTGAAATTTGGCACGAGCATTGATTATGTTATAAATAGGAAAAGCTAATGGGTCCCAACTCGATTATTCAATTCTATGCGCAAAAGAATTAGCGTCCAAATTTTACGTACACAATCCAATTTTCTCACATAGAAACGTAAAATTTGGCACGGGCATTGAATATGTTCTAAATAGGAAAAACTAATGGGTCCCAACTCGATTATTCAATTCTATGCGCAAAAGAATTAGCGTCAAAATTTAACGTACGGAATGTATTTTTCTCACTTTCCAGTGTCATAGAAACGTGAAATTTGGCACGAGCATTGATTATGTCATAAATAGGAAAAGCTAATGGGTCCAACTCGATTATTCAATTCTATGTGCAAAAGAATTAGCCTCCAAATTTTATGTACGGAATCCAATTTTCTCACATAGAAACTTGAAATTTGGCACGAGCATTGATTATGTCAAAAATAGGAAAAGCTAATGGGTCCCGACTCGATTATTCAATTCTATGTGCAAAAGAATTAGCCTCCAAATTTTACGCACGGAATCCAATTTTCTCACATAGAAACTTGAAATTTGGCACGAGCATTGATTATGTCATAAATAGGAAAAGCTAATGGGTCCCAACTCGATTATTCAATTCTATGCGCAAAAGAATTAGCGTCCACATTTTACGTACACAATCCAATTTTCTCACATAGAAACGAAAAATTTGGCACGGGCATTGAATATGTTCTAAATAGGAAAAACTAATGGGTCCCAACTCGATTATTCAATTCTATGCGCAAAAGAATTAGCGTCAAAATTTAACGTACGGAATGTATTTTTCTCACTTTCCAGTGTCATAGAAACGTGAAATTTGGCACGAGCATTGATTATGTCATAAATAGGAAAAGCTAATGGGTCCCAACTCGATTTTTCAACTCTATGTGCAAAAGAATTAGCCTCCAAATTTAACGTACGGAATCCAATTTTCTCACATAGAAACTTGAAATTTGGCACGAGCATTGATTATGTAATAAATAGGAAAAGCTAATGGGTCCCAACTCAATTATTCAATTCTATGTGCAAAAGAATTAGCCTCCAAATTTTACGTACGGAATCCAATTTTCTCACATAGAAACTTGAAATTTGGCACGAGCATTGATTATGTCATAAATAGGAAAAGCTAATGGGTCCCAACTCGATTTTTCAACTCTATGTGCAAAAGAATTAGCCTCCAAATTTTACGTACGGAATCCAATTTTCTCACATAGAAACTTGAAATTTGGCTCGAGCATTGATTATGTCATAAATAGGAAAAGCTAATGGGTCCCAACTCGATTATTCAATTCTATGCGCAAAAGAATTAGCGTCCAAATTTTACGTACAGAATCCAATTTTCTCACATAGAAACTTAAAATTTGGCACGGACATTGTATATGTTCAAAATAGGAAAAACTAATGGGTCTCAACTCGATTATTCAATTCTATGCGCAAAAGAATTAGCGTCAAAATTTTCCGTACGGAATGTATTTTTCTCACTTTCCAGTGTCATAGAAACGTGAAATTTGGCACGAGTTTGATTATGTCATAAATAGGAAAAGCTAATGGGTCCTAACTCGATTATTCAATTCTATGTGCAAAAGAATTAGCGTAAAAATTATACGTATGGAATGTATTTTTCTCACTTTCCAGTGTCATAGAAACGTGAAATTTGGCACGAGCATTGATTATGTCATAAATAGGAAAAGCTAATGGGTCCCAACTCGATTATTCAATTCTATGTGCAAAAGAATTAGCATCCAAATTTTACGTACGGAATCCAATTTTCTCACATAGAAACTTGAAATTTGGCACGAGCATTGATTATGTCATAAATAGGAAAAGCTAATGGGTCCCAACTCGATTATTCAATTCTATGCGGAAAAGAATTAGCGTCCAAATTTTACGTACACAATCCAATTTTCTCACATAGAAACGTAAAATTTGGCACGGGCATTGAATATGTTCTAAATAGGAAAAACTAATGGGTCCCAACTCGATTATTCAATTCTATGCGCAAAAGAATTAGCGTCAAAATTTAACGTACGGAATGTATTTTTCTCACTTTCCAGTGTCATAGAAACGTGAAATTTGGCACGAGCATTGATTATGTCATAAATAGGAGAAGCTAATGGGTCCAACTCGATTATTCAATTCTATGTGCAAAAGAATTAGCCTCCAAATTTTATGTACGGAATCCAATTTTCTCACATAGAAACTTGAAATTTGGCACGAGCATTGATTATGTCAAAAATAGGAAAAGCTAATGGGTCCCAACTCGATTATTCAATTCTATGTGCAAAAGAATTAGCCTCCAAATTTTACGCACGGAATCCAATTTTCTCACATAGAAACTTGAAATTTGGCACGAGCATTGATTATGTCATAAATAGGAAAAGCTAATGGGTCCCAACTCGATTATTCAATTCTATGCGCAAAAGAATTAGCGTCCACATTTTACGTACACAATCCAATTTTCTCACATAGAAACGAAAAATTTGGCACGGGCATTGAATATGTTCTAAATAGGAAAAACTAATGGGTCCCAACTCGATTATTCAATTCTATGCGCAAAAGAATTAGCGTCAAAATTTAACGTACGGAATGTATTTTTCTCACTTTCCAGTGTCATAGAAACGTGAAATTTGGCACGAGCATTGATTATGTCATAAATAGGAAAAGCTAATGGGTCCCAACTCGATTTTTCAACTCTATGTGCAAAAGAATTAGCCTCCAAATTTTACGTACGGAATCCAATTTTCTCACATAGAAACTTGAAATTTGGCACGAGCATTGATTATGTCATAAATAGGAAAAGCTAATGGATCCCAACTCCGTTATTTAATTCTATGCGCAAAAGAATTAGCATCCAAATGTTACGTACGGAATGTAATTTTCTCACATAGAAACTTAAAATTTGGCACGTGCATTGATTATGTCATAAATAAGAAAAGCTAATGGGTCCTAACTCGATTATTCAATTCTATGTGCAAAAGAATTAGCCTTCAAATTTTACGTACGGAATCCAATTTTCTTACATAGAAACTTGAAATTTGGCACGAGCATTGATTATGTTATAAATAGGAAAAGCTAATGGGTCCCAACTCGATTATTCAATTCTATGTGCAAAAGAATTAGCCTCCAAATTTTACGTACGGAATCCAATTTTCTCACATAGAAACTTGAAATTTGGCACGAGCATTGATTATGTCATAAATAGGAAAAGCTAATGGGTCCCAACTCGATTATTCAATTCTATGCGCAAAAGAATTAGCGTCCAAATTTTACGTACACAATCCAATTTTCTCACATAGAAACGTAAAATTTGGCACGGGCATTGAATATGTTCTAAATAGGAAAAACTAATGGGTCCCAACTCGATTATTCAATTCTATCCGCAAAAGAATTAGCGTCAAAATTTAACGTACGGAATGTATTTTTCTCACTTTCCAGTGTCATAGAAACGTGAAATTTGGCACGAGCATTGATTATGTCATAAATAGGAAAAGCTAATGGGTCCCAACTCGATTTTTCAACTCTATGTGCAAAAGAATTAGCCTCCAAATTTTACGTACGGAATCCAATTTTCTCACATAGAAACTTGAAATTTGGCACGAGCATTGATTATGTCATAAATAGGAAAAGCTAATGGGTCCCAACTCCGTTATTTAATTCTATGTGCAAAAGAATTAGCGTCCAAATGCTACGTACGGAATGTAATTTTCTCACATAGAAACTTAAAATTTGGCACGGGCATTGATTATGTCATAAATAAGAAAAGCTAATGGGTCCTAACTTGATTATTCAATTCTATGTGCAAAAGAATTAGCCTTCAAATTTTACGTACGGAATCCAATTTTCTCACATAGAAACTTGAAATTTGGCACGAGCATTGATTATGTCATAAATAGGAAAAGCTAATGGGTCCCAACTCGATTATTCAATTCTATGTGCAAAAGAATTAACCTCCAAATTTTACGTACGGAATCCAATTTTCTCACATAGAAACTTGAAATTTGGCACGAGCATTGATTATGTCATAAATAGGAAAAGCTAATGGGTCCCAACTCGATTATTCAATTCTATGCGCAAAAGAATTAGCGTCCAAATTTTACGTACACAATCCAATTTTCTCACATAGAAACGTAAAATTTGGCACGGGCATTGAATATGTTCTAAATAGGAAAAACTAATGGGTCCCAACTCGATTATTCAATTCTATGCGCAAAAGAATTAGCGTCAAAATTTAACGTACGGAATGTATTTTTCTCACTTTCCAGTGTCATAGAAACGTGAAATTTGGCACGAGCATTGATTATGTTATAAATAGGAAAAGCTAATGGGTCCAACTCGATTATTCAATTCTATGTGCAAAAGAATTAGCCTCCAAATTTTATGTACGGAATCCAATTTTCTCACATAGAAACTTGAAATTTGGCACGAGCATTGATTATGTCATAAATAGGAAAAGCTAATGGGTCCCAACTCGATTTTTCAACTCTATGTGCAAAAGAATTAGCCTCCAAATTTTACGTACGGAATCCAATTTTCTCACATAGAAACTTGAAATTTGGCACGAGCATTGATTATGTCATAAATAGGAAAAGCTAATGGGTCCCAACTCGATTATTCAATTCTATGCGCAAAAGAATTAGCGTCCAAATTTTACGTACAGAATCCAATTTTCTCACATAGAAACTTAAAATTTGGCACGGGCATTGTATATGTTCAAAATAGGAAAAACTAATGGGTCTCAACTCGATTATTCAATTCTATGCGCAAAAGAATTAGCGTCAAAATTTTCCGTACGGAATGTATTTTTCTCACTTTCCAGTGTCATAGAAACGTGAAATTTGGCACGAGCATTGATTATGTCATAAATAGGAAAAGCTAATGGGTCCTAAATCGATTTTTCAATTCTATGTGCAAAAGAATTAGCGTCAAAATTTTACGTATGGAATGTATTTTTCTCACTTTCCAGTGTCATAGCAACGTGAAATTTGGCACGAGCATTGATTATGTCATAAATAGGAAAAGCTAAGGGGTCCCAACTCGATTATTCAATTCTATGTGCAAAAGAATTAGCGTCCAAAGTTTACGTACGGAATCCAATTTTCTCACATAGAAACTTGAAATTTGGCACGAGCATTGATTATGTCATAAATAGGAAAAGCTAATGGGTCCCAACTCCGGTTTTTAATTCTAGGCACTAAAGAATTAGCGTCCAAGTTTTACGTACGGAATGTAATTTTCTCACATAGAAACTTAAAATTTGGCACGGGCATTGATTATGTCATAAATAGGAAAAGCTAATGGGTCCTAACTAGATTATTCAATTCTATGTGCAAAAGAAATAGCGTCTAAATTTTACATACAGAATCCAATTTTCTCACATAGAAACTTGAAATTTGGCACGGGCATTGATTATGTCATAAATAGGAAAAGCTAATGGGTCCCAACTCCGTTATTTAATTCTAGGCACTAAAGAATTAGCGTCCAAGTTTTACGTACGGAATGTAATTTTCTCACATAGAAACTTAAAATTTGGCATGGGCATTGATTATGTCATAAATAGGAAAAGCTAAGGGGTCCCAACTCGATTATTCAATTCTATGTGCAAAAGAATTAGCGTCCAAAGTTTACGTACGGAATCCAATTTTCTCACATAGAAACTTGAAATTTGGCACGAGCATTGATTATGTCATAAATAGGAAAAGCTAATGGGTCCCAACTCCGGTTTTTAATTCTAGGCACTAAAGAATTAGCGTCCAAGTTTTACGTACGGAATGTAATTTTCTCACATAGAAACTTAAAATTTGGCATGGGCATTGATTATGTCATAAATAGGAAAAGCTAATGGGTCCCAACTCGATTTTTCAACTCTATGTGCAAAGAATTAGCCTCCAAATTTTACGTACGGAATCCAATTTTCTCACATAGAAACTTGAAATTTGGCACGAGCATTGATTATGTCATAAATAGGAAAAGCTAATGGGTCCCAACTCGATTTTTCAACTCTATGTGCAAAGAATTAGCCTCCAAATTTTACGTACGGAATCCAATTTTCTCACATAGAAACTTGAAATTTGGCACGAGCATTGATTATGTCATAAATAGGAAAAGCTAATGGGTCCCAACTCGATTATTCAATTCTATGCACAAAAGAATTAGCGTCCAAATTTTACGCACAGAATCCAATTTTCTCACATAGAAACTTAAAATTTGGCACGGGCATTGTATATGTTCAAAATAGGAAAAACTAATGGGTCTCAACTCGATTATTCAATTCTATGCGCAAAACAATTAGCGTCAAAATTTTCCGTACGGAATGTATTTTTCTCACTTTCCAGTGTCATAGAAACGTGAAATTTGGCACGAGCATTGATTATGTCATAAATAGGAAAAGCTAATGGGTCCCAACTCGATTATTCAATTCTATGCGCAAAAGAATTAGCGTCCAAATTTTACGTACACAATCCAATTTTCTCACATAGAAACTTTAAATTTGGCACAGGCATTGAATATGTTCTAAATAGGAAAAACTAATGGGTCACAACTCGATTATTCAATTCTATGCGCAAAAGAATTAGCATCAAAATTTTACGTACGGAATGTATTTTTCTCACTTTCCAGTGTCATAGAAACGTGAAATTTGGCACGAGCATTGATTATGTCATATATAGGAAAAGCTAATGGGTCCAACTCGATTATTCAATTCTATGTGCAAAAGAATTAGCCTCCAAATTTTACGTACGGAATCCAATTTTCTCACATAGAAACTTGAAATTTGGCACGGACATTGTATATGTTCAAAATAGGAAAAACTAATGGGTCTCAACTCGATTATTCAATTCTATGCGCAAAAGAATTAGCGTCAAAATTTTCCGTACGGAATGTATTTTTCTCACTTTCCAGTGTCATAGAAACGTGAAATTTGGCACGAGTTTGATTATGTCATAAATAGGAAAAGCTAATGGGTCCTAACTCGATTATTCAATTCTATGTGCAAAAGAATTAGCGTAAAAATTATACGTATGGAATGTATTTTTCTCACTTTCCAGTGTCATAGAAACGTGAAATTTGGCACGAGCATTGATTATGTCATAAATAGGAAAAGCTAATGGGTCCCAACTCGATTATTCAATTCTATGTGCAAAAGAATTAGCATCTAAATTTTACGTACGGAATCCAATTTTCTCACATAGAAACTTGAAATTTGGCACGAGCATTGATTATGTCATAAATAGGAAAAGCTAATGGGTCCCAACTCGATTATTCAATTCTATGCGGAAAAGAATTAGCGTCCAAATTTTACGTACACAATCCAATTTTCTCACATAGAAACGTAAAATTTGGCACGGGCATTGAATATGTTCTAAATAGGAAAAACTAATGGGTCCCAACTCGATTATTCAATTCTATGCGCAAAAGAATTAGCGTCAAAATTTAACGTACGGAATGTATTTTTCTCACTTTCCAGTGTCATAGAAACGTGAAATTTGGCACGAGCATTGATTATGTCATAAATAGGAGAAGCTAATGGGTCCAACTCGATTATTCAATTCTATGTGCAAAAGAATTAGCCTCCAAATTTTATGTACGGAATCCAATTTTCTCACATAGAAACTTGAAATTTGGCACGAGCATTGATTATGTCAAAAATAGGAAAAGCTAATGGGTCCCAACTCGATTATTCAATTCTATGTGCAAAAGAATTAGCCTCCAAATTTTACGCACGGAATCCAATTTTCTCACATAGAAACTTGAAATTTGGCACGAGCATTGATTATGTCATAAATAGGAAAAGCTAATGGGTCCCAACTCGATTATTCAATTCTATGCGCAAAAGAATTAGCGTCCACATTTTACGTACACAATCCAATTTTCTCACATAGAAACGAAAAATTTGGCACGGGCATTGAATATGTTCTAAATAGGAAAAACTAATGGGTCCCAACTCGATTATTCAATTCTATGCGCAAAAGAATTAGCGTCAAAATTTAACGTACGGAATGTATTTTTCTCACTTTCCAGTGTCATAGAAACGTGAAATTTGGCACGAGCATTGATTATGTCATAAATAGGAAAAGCTAATGGGTCCCAACTCGATTTTTCAACTCTATGTGCAAAAGAATTAGCCTCCAAATTTTACGTACGGAATCCAATTTTCTCACATAGAAACTTGAAATTTGGCTCGAGCATTGATTATGTCATAAATAGGAAAAGCTAATGGGTCCCAACTCGATTATTCAATTCTATGCGCAAAAGAATTAGCGTCCAAATTTTACGTACAGAATCCAATTTTCTCACATAGAAACTTAAAATTTGGCACGGGCATTGTATATGTTCAAAATAGGAAAAACTAATGGGTCTCAACTCGATTATTCAATTCTATGCGCAAAAGAATTAGCGTCAAAATTTTCCGTACGGAATGTATTTTTCTCACTTTCCAGTGTCATAGAAACGTGAAATTTGGCACGAGTTTGATTATGTCATAAATAGGAAAAGCTAATGGGTCCTAACTCGATTATTCAATTCTATGTGCAAAAGAATTAGCGTAAAAATTATACGTATGGAATGTATTTTTCTCACTTTCCAGTGTCATAGAAACGTGAAATTTGGCACGAGCATTGATTATGTCATAAATAGGAAAAGCTAATGGGTCCCAACTCGATTATTCAATTCTATGTGCAAAAGAATTAGCATCCAAATTTTACGTACGGAATCCAATTTTCTCACATAGAAACTTGAAATTTGGCACGAGCATTGATTATGTCATAAATAGGAAAAGCTAATGGATCCCAACTCCGTTATTTAATTCTATGCGCAAAAGAATTAGCGTCCAAATGTTACGTACGGAATGTAATTTTCTCACATAGAAACTTAAAATTTGGCACGTGCATTGATTATGTCATAAATAAGAAAAGCTAATGGGTCCTAACTCGATTATTCAATTCTATGTGCAAAAGAATTAGCCTTCAAATTTTACGTACGGAATCCAATTTTCTTACATAGAAACTTGAAATTTGGCACGAGCATTGATTATGTTATAAATAGGAAAAGCTAATGGGTCCCAACTCGATTATTCAATTCTATGTGCAAAAGAATTAGCCTCCAAATTTTACGTACGGAATCCAATTTTCTCACATAGAAACTTGAAATTTGGCACGAGCATTGATTATGTCATAAATAGGAAAAGCTAATGGGTCCCAACTCGATTATTCAATTCTATGCGCAAAAGAATTAGCGTCCAAATTTTACGTACACAATCCAATTTTCTCACATAGAAACGTAAAATTTGGCACGGGCATTGAATATGTTCTAAATAGGAAAAACTAATGGGTCCCAACTCGATTATTCAATTCTATGCGCAAAAGAATTAGCGTCAAAATTTAACGTACGGAATGTATTTTTCTCACTTTCCAGTGTCATAAAAACGTGAAATTTGGCACGAGCATTGATTATGTCATAAATAGGAAAAGCTAATGGGTCCCAACTCGATTTTTCAACTCTATGTGCAAAAGAATTAGCCTCCAAATTTTACGTACGGAATCCAATTTTCTCACATAGAAACTTGAAATTTGGCACGAGCATTGATTATGTCATAAATAGGAAAAGCTAATGGGTCCCAACTCCGTTATTTAATTCTATGTGCAAAAGAATTAGCGTCCAAATGCTACGTACGGAATGTAATTTTCTCACATAGAAACTTAAAATTTGGCACGGGCATTGATTATGTCATAAATAAGAAAAGCTAATGGGTCCTAACTTGATTATTCAATTCTATGTGCAAAAGAATTAGCCTTCAAATTTTACGTACGGAATCCAATTTTCTCACATAGAAACTTGAAATTTGGCACGAGCATTGATTATGTCATAAATAGGAAAAGCTAATGGGTCCCAACTCGATTATTCAATTCTATGTGCAAAAGAATTAACCTCCAAATTTTACGTACGGAATCCAATTTTCTCACATAGAAACTTGAAATTTGGCACGAGCATTGATTATGTCATAAATAGGAAAAGCTAATGGGTCCCAACTCGATTATTCAATTCTATGCGCAAAAGAATTAGCGTCCAAATTTTACGTACACAATCCAATTTTCTCACATAGAAACGTAAAATTTGGCACGGGCATTGAATATGTTCTAAATAGGAAAAACTAATGGGTCCCAACTCGATTATTCAATTCTATGCGCAAAAGAATTAGCGTCAAAATTTAACGTACGGAATGTATTTTTCTCACTTTCCAGTGTCATAGAAACGTGAAATTTGGCACGAGCATTGATTATGTTATAAATAGGAAAAGCTAATGGGTCCAACTCGATTATTCAATTCTATGTGCAAAAGAATTAGCCTCCAAATTTTATGTACGGAATCCAATTTTCTCACATAGAAACTTGAAATTTGGCACGAGCATTGATTATGTCATAAATAGGAAAAGCTAATGGGTCCCAACTAGAGATGAGCGAACACCAAAATGTTCGGGTGTTCGTTATTCGTAACGAACTTCCCGTGATGCTCGAGGGTTCGTTTCGAACAACGAACCCCATTGAAGTCAATGGGCGACCGGAACATTTTTGTATTTCGCCGATGCTCGCTAAGGTTTTCATGTGTGAAAATCTGGGCAATTCAGGAAAGTGATGGGAATGACACAGTGACGGATAGGGCAGGCGAGGGGCTACATGGTGGGCTGCATCTCAAGTTCACAGGTCCCACTATTAAGCCACAATAGCGGCAAGAGTGCCCCCCCCCCCCCCCACTGTCAGCATAAAGATCGTCCTCCTCTGGCACAGGATGAATGGTCGGAAAGGGGTTAAATATATAACCCCTTTCCTGCAATTCATCCAGAAATGTGTTACACTAAAAATATATACCGGCGTATAAGGCGACGGGGCGTATAAGACGACCCCCCAACTGTCACCTTATACGCCGGTAATACAGTGGAGCAAAGAATAAAAAGCATTACTTACGTTTTTAGATGATCTGCGGCGCTCCTGCAGGCTGTCACTCCCTCCTGGTCCACGGCAGACAAGCTTTCTCCACGAAAGACTTTAAATCCCTGCCTCCAGAAGCACATGTGCCTTCAGCCAATCACAGCCAATGACAATGATGTCATTGAATGGCTGTGATTGGCTGTGTTTCTGGAGGCGGGGATTTCAAGCCTTGAAATATTTAACCCCTTTCCGACCATTCATCCTGCGATCGCCGGCAGCCCATTGCATTCAGTGGAGTCGGCTGTATTGCCGGTTCCATTGAATTCAATGGGCAAACATCGTTCTTCTCTGCTACAGCTGTTACAGCTGTGCCAGAGAAGAAGGATTTGTCTTCTATATGTTCTCAATGGGGTCAGCGCTGCTGCCGCTGGCCCCATTGAGCGCATATAGAATGCATCCATAGCGAGCAGCGGGAGGGGCAGATTTCAATACTCGGGTGACACCTTATCTCCCCAGCCACTCACAGCAGGGGGGTGGTATAGGGCTTAAACGTTGCAGGGGGAAGTTGTAATGCCTTCCCTGTCTTTATATTGGCCAGAAAAAAGCGCTAACGTCTCAGGGAAGAAAGTTTAATTTACCAGAACACCGCATGGTGTTCGTTACGAATAACGAACATCCCGAACACCCTAATATTCGCACGAATAGCAAGCTCGGACGAACGCGTTCGCTCATCTCTAGTCCCAACTCGATTTTTCAACTCTATGTGCAAAAGAATTAGCCTCCAAATTTTACGTACGGAATCCAATTTTCTCACATAGAAACTTGAAATTTGGCACGAGCATTGATTATGTCATAAATAGGAAAAGCTAATGGGTCCCAACTCGATTATTCAATTCTATGCGCAAAAGAATTAGCGTCCAAATTTTACGTACAGAATCCAATTTTCTCACATAGAAACTTAAAATTTGGCACGGGCATTGTATATGTTCAAAATAGGAAAAACTAATGGGTCTCAACTCGATTATTCAATTCTATGCGCAAAAGAATTAGCGTCAAAATTTTCCGTACGGAATGTATTTTTCTCACTTTCCAGTGTCATAGAAACGTGAAATTTGGCACGAGCATTGATTATGTCATAAATAGGAAAAGCTAATGGGTCCTAAATCGATTTTTCAATTCTATGTGCAAAAGAATTAGCGTCAAAATTTTACGTATGGAATGTATTTTTCTCACTTTCCAGTGTCATAGCAACGTGAAATTTGGCACGAGCATTGATTATGTCATAAATAGGAAAAGCTAATGGGTCCCAACTCGATTATTCAATTCTATGTGCAAAAGAATTAGCGTCCAAAGTTTACGTACGGAATCCAATTTTCTCACATAGAAACTTGAAATTTGGCACGAGCATTGATTATGTCATAAATAGGAAAAGCTAATGGGTCCCAACTCCGGTTTTTAATTCTAGGCACTAAAGAATTAGCGTCCAAGTTTTACGTACGGAATGTAATTTTCTCACATAGAAACTTAAAATTTGGCACGGGCATTGATTATGTCATAAATAGGAAAAGCTAATGGGTCCTAACTAGATTATTCAATTCTATGTGCAAAAGAAATAGCGTCTAAATTTTACATACAGAATCCAATTTTCTCACATAGAAACTTGAAATTTGGCACGGGCATTGATTATGTCATAAATAGGAAAAGCTAATGGGTCCCAACTCCGTTATTTAATTCTAGGCACTAAAGAATTAGCGTCCAAGTTTTACGTACGGAATGTAATTTTCTCACATAGAAACTTAAAATTTGGCATGGGCATTGATTATGTCATAAATAGGAAAAGCTAATGGGTCCCAACTCGATTTTTCAACTCTATGTGCAAAAGAATTAGCCTCCAAATTTTACGTACGGAATCCAATTTTCTCACATAGAAACTTGAAATTTGGCACGAGCATTGATTATGTCATAAATAGGAAAAGCTAATGGGTCCCAACTCGATTTTTCAACTCTATGTGCAAAGAATTAGCCTCCAAATTTTACGTACGGAATCCAATTTTCTCACATAGAAACTTGAAATTTGGCACGAGCATTGATTATGTCATAAATAGGAAAAGCTAATGGGTCCCAACTCGATTATTCAATTCTATGCACAAAAGAATTAGCGTCCAAATTTTACGCACAGAATCCAATTTTCTCACATAGAAACTTAAAATTTGGCACGGGCATTGTATATGTTCAAAATAGGAAAAACTAATGGGTCTCAACTCGATTATTCAATTCTATGCGCAAAACAATTAGCGTCAAAATTTTCCGTACGGAATGTATTTTTCTCACTTTCCAGTGTCATAGAAACGTGAAATTTGGCACGAGCATTGATTATGTCATAAATAGGAAAAGCTAATGGGTCCCAACTCGATTATTCAATTCTATGCGCAAATGAATTAGCGTCCAAATTTTACGTACACAATCCAATTTTCTCACATAGAAACTTTAAATTTGGCACAGGCATTGAATATGTTCTAAATAGGAAAAACTAATGGGTCACAACTCGATTATTCAATTCTATGCGCAAAAGAATTAGCATCAAAATTTTACGTACGGAATGTATTTTTCTCACTTTCCAGTGTCATAGAAACGTGAAATTTGGCACGAGCATTGATTATGTCATATATAGGAAAAGCTAATGGGTCCAACTCGATTATTCAATTCTATGTGCAAAAGAATTAGCCTCCAAATTTTACGTACGGAATCCAATTTTCTCACATAGAAACTTGAAATTTGGCACGAGCATTGATTATGTCATAAATAGGAAAAGCTAATGGGGCCCAACTCTATTATTCAATTCTGTGCGCAAAAGAATTAGCGTCCAAATTTTACGTATAGAATCCAATTTTCTCACATAGAAACTTAAAATTTGGCACGGGCATTGTATATGTTCAAAATAGGAAAAACTAATGGGTCTCAACTCGATTATTCAATTCTATGCGCAAAAGAATGAGCGTCAAAATTTTCCGTACGGAATGTATTTTTCTCACTTTCCAGTGTCATAGAAACGTGAAATTTGGCACGAGCATTGATTATGTCATAAATAGGAAAAGCTAATGGGTCCTAACTCGATTATTCAATTCTATGTGCAAAAGAATTAGCGTCAAAATTTTACGTATGGAATGTATTTTTCTCACTTTCCAGTGTCATAGAAACGTGAAATTTTTGGCACGAGCATTGATTATGTCATAAATAGGAAAAGCTAATGGGTCCCAACTCCGTTATTTAATTCTAGGCACTAAAGAATTAGCGTCCAAGTTTTACGTACGGAATGTAATTTTCTCACATAGAAACTTAAAATTTGGCACGGGCATTGATTATGTCATAAATAGGAAAAGCTAATGGGTCCTAACTAGATTATTCAATTCTATGTGCAAAAGAAATAGCGTCTAAATTTTACATACAGAATCCAATTTTCTCACATAGAAACTTGAAATTTGGCACGGGCATTGATTATGTCATAAATAGGAAAAGCTAATGGATCCCAACTCCGTTATTTAATTCTATGCGCAAAAGAATTAGCGTCCAAATGTTACGTACGGAATGTAATTTTCTCACATAGAAACTTAAAATTTGGCACGTGCATTGATTATGTCATAAATAAGAAAAGCTAATGGGTCCTAACTCGATTATTCAATTCTATGTGCAAAAGAATTAGCCTTCAAATTTTACGTACGGAATCCAATTTTCTTACATAGAAACTTGAAATTTGGCACGAGCATTGATTATGTTATAAATAGGAAAAGCTAATGGGTCCCAACTCGATTATTCAATTCTATGTGCAAAAGAATTAGCCTCCAAATTTTACGTACGGAATCCAATTTTCTCACATAGAAACTTGAAATTTGGCACGAGCATTGATTATGTCATAAATAGGAAAAGCTAATGGGTCCCAACTCGATTATTCAATTCTATGCGCAAAAGAATTAGCGTCCAAATTTTACGTACACAATCCAATTTTCTCACATAGAAACGTAAAATTTGGCACGGGCATTGAATATGTTCTAAATAGGAAAAACTAATGGGTCCCAACTCGATTATTCAATTCTATCCGCAAAAGAATTAGCGTCAAAATTTAACGTACGGAATGTATTTTTCTCACTTTCCAGTGTCATAGAAACGTGAAATTTGGCACGAGCATTGATTATGTCATAAATAGGAAAAGCTAATGGGTCCAACTCGATTATTCAATTCTATGTGCAAAAGAATTAGCCTCCAAATTTTATGTACGGAATCCAATTTTCTCACATAGAAACTTGAAATTTGGCACGAGCATTGATTATGTCATAAATAGGAAAAGCTAATGGGTCCCAACTCGATTATTCAATTCTATGCGCAAAAGAATTAGCGTCCACATTTTACGTACACAATCCAATTTTCTCACATAGAAACGAAAAATTTGGCACGGGCATTGAATATGTTCTAAATAGGAAAAACTAATGGGTCCCAACTCGATTATTCAATTCTATGCGCAAAAGAATTAGCGTCAAAATTTAACGTACGGAATGTATTTTTCTCACTTTCCAGTGTCATAAAAACGTGAAATTTGGCACGAGCATTGATTATGTCATAAATAGGAAAAGCTAATGGGTCCCAACTCGATTTTTCAACTCTATGTGCAAAAGAATTAGCCTCCAAATTTTACGTACGGAATCCAATTTTCTCACATAGAAACTTGAAATTTGGCACGAGCATTGATTATGTCATAAATAGGAAAAGCTAATGGGTCCCAACTCCGTTATTTAATTCTATGTGCAAAAGAATTAGCGTCCAAATGCTACGTACGGAATGTAATTTTCTCACATAGAAACTTAAAATTTGGCACGGGCATTGATTATGTCATAAATAAGAAAAGCTAATGGGTCCTAACTTGATTATTCAATTCTATGTGCAAAAGAATTAGCCTTCAAATTTTACGTACGGAATCCAATTTTCTCACATAGAAACTTGAAATTTGGCACGAGCATTGATTATGTCATAAATAGGAAAAGCTAATGGGTCCCAACTCGATTATTCAATTCTATGTGCAAAAGAATTAACCTCCAAATTTTACGTACGGAATCCAATTTTCTCACATAGAAACTTGAAATTTGGCACGAGCATTGATTATGTCATAAATAGGAAAAGCTAATGGGTCCCAACTCGATTATTCAATTCTATGCGCAAAAGAATTAGCGTCCAAATTTTACGTACACAATCCAATTTTCTCACATAGAAACGTAAAATTTGGCACGGGCATTGAATATGTTCTAAATAGGAAAAACTAATGGGTCCCAACTCGATTATTCAATTCTATGCGCAAAAGAATTAGCGTCAAAATTTAACGTACGGAATGTATTTTTCTCACTTTCCAGTGTCATAGAAACGTGAAATTTGGCACGAGCATTGATTATGTTATAAATAGGAAAAGCTAATGGGTCCAACTCGATTATTCAATTCTATGTGCAAAAGAATTAGCCTCCAAATTTTATGTACGGAATCCAATTTTCTCACATAGAAACTTGAAATTTGGCACGAGCATTGATTATGTCATAAATAGGAAAAGCTAATGGGTCCCAACTAGAGATGAGCGAACACCAAAATGTTCGGGTGTTCGTTATTCGTAACGAACTTCCCGTGATGCTCGAGGGTTCGTTTCGAACAACGAACCCCATTGAAGTCAATGGGCGACCGGAACATTTTTGTATTTCGCCGATGCTCGCTAAGGTTTTCATGTGTGAAAATCTGGGCAATTCAGGAAAGTGATGGGAATGACACAGTGACGGATAGGGCAGGCGAGGGGCTACATGGTGGGCTGCATCTCAAGTTCACAGGTCCCACTATTAAGCCACAATAGCGGCAAGAGTGCCCCCCCCCCCCCCCACTGTCAGCATAAAGATCGTCCTCCTCTGGCACAGGATGAATGGTCGGAAAGGGGTTAAATATATAACCCCTTTCCTGCAATTCATCCAGAAATGTGTTACACTAAAAATATATACCGGCGTATAAGGCGACGGGGCGTATAAGACGACCCCCCAACTGTCACCTTATACGCCGGTAATACAGTGGAGCAAAGAATAAAAAGCATTACTTACGTTTTTAGATGATCTGCGGCGCTCCTGCAGGCTGTCACTCCCTCCTGGTCCACGGCAGACAAGCTTTCTCCACGAAAGACTTTAAATCCCTGCCTCCAGAAGCACATGTGCCTTCAGCCAATCACAGCCAATGACAATGATGTCATTGAATGGCTGTGATTGGCTGTGTTTCTGGAGGCGGGGATTTCAAGCCTTGAAATATTTAACCCCTTTCCGACCATTCATCCTGCGATCGCCGGCAGCCCATTGCATTCAGTGGAGTCGGCTGTATTGCCGGTTCCATTGAATTCAATGGGCAAACATCGTTCTTCTCTGCTACAGCTGTTACAGCTGTGCCAGAGAAGAAGGATTTGTCTTCTATATGTTCTCAATGGGGTCAGCGCTGCTGCCGCTGGCCCCATTGAGCGCATATAGAATGCATCCATAGCGAGCAGCGGGAGGGGCAGATTTCAATACTCGGGTGACACCTTATCTCCCCAGCCACTCACAGCAGGGGGGTGGTATAGGGCTTAAACGTTGCAGGGGGAAGTTGTAATGCCTTCCCTGTCTTTATATTGGCCAGAAAAAAGCGCTAACGTCTCAGGGAAGAAAGTTTAATTTACCAGAACACCGCATGGTGTTCGTTACGAATAACGAACATCCCGAACACCCTAATATTCGCACGAATAGCAAGCTCGGACGAACGCGTTCGCTCATCTCTAGTCCCAACTCGATTTTTCAACTCTATGTGCAAAAGAATTAGCCTCCAAATTTTACGTACGGAATCCAATTTTCTCACATAGAAACTTGAAATTTGGCACGAGCATTGATTATGTCATAAATAGGAAAAGCTAATGGGTCCCAACTCGATTATTCAATTCTATGCGCAAAAGAATTAGCGTCCAAATTTTACGTACAGAATCCAATTTTCTCACATAGAAACTTAAAATTTGGCACGGGCATTGTATATGTTCAAAATAGGAAAAACTAATGGGTCTCAACTCGATTATTCAATTCTATGCGCAAAAGAATTAGCGTCAAAATTTTCCGTACGGAATGTATTTTTCTCACTTTCCAGTGTCATAGAAACGTGAAATTTGGCACGAGCATTGATTATGTCATAAATAGGAAAAGCTAATGGGTCCTAAATCGATTTTTCAATTCTATGTGCAAAAGAATTAGCGTCAAAATTTTACGTATGGAATGTATTTTTCTCACTTTCCAGTGTCATAGCAACGTGAAATTTGGCACGAGCATTGATTATGTCATAAATAGGAAAAGCTAATGGGTCCCAACTCGATTATTCAATTCTATGTGCAAAAGAATTAGCGTCCAAAGTTTACGTACGGAATCCAATTTTCTCACATAGAAACTTGAAATTTGGCACGAGCATTGATTATGTCATAAATAGGAAAAGCTAATGGGTCCCAACTCCGGTTTTTAATTCTAGGCACTAAAGAATTAGCGTCCAAGTTTTACGTACGGAATGTAATTTTCTCACATAGAAACTTAAAATTTGGCACGGGCATTGATTATGTCATAAATAGGAAAAGCTAATGGGTCCTAACTAGATTATTCAATTCTATGTGCAAAAGAAATAGCGTCTAAATTTTACATACAGAATCCAATTTTCTCACATAGAAACTTGAAATTTGGCACGGGCATTGATTATGTCATAAATAGGAAAAGCTAATGGGTCCCAACTCCGTTATTTAATTCTAGGCACTAAAGAATTAGCGTCCAAGTTTTACGTACGGAATGTAATTTTCTCACATAGAAACTTAAAATTTGGCATGGGCATTGATTATGTCATAAATAGGAAAAGCTAATGGGTCCCAACTCGATTTTTCAACTCTATGTGCAAAAGAATTAGCCTCCAAATTTTACGTACGGAATCCAATTTTCTCACATAGAAACTTGAAATTTGGCACGAGCATTGATTATGTCATAAATAGGAAAAGCTAATGGGTCCCAACTCGATTTTTCAACTCTATGTGCAAAGAATTAGCCTCCAAATTTTACGTACGGAATCCAATTTTCTCACATAGAAACTTGAAATTTGGCACGAGCATTGATTATGTCATAAATAGGAAAAGCTAATGGGTCCCAACTCGATTATTCAATTCTATGCACAAAAGAATTAGCGTCCAAATTTTACGCACAGAATCCAATTTTCTCACATAGAAACTTAAAATTTGGCACGGGCATTGTATATGTTCAAAATAGGAAAAACTAATGGGTCTCAACTCGATTATTCAATTCTATGCGCAAAACAATTAGCGTCAAAATTTTCCGTACGGAATGTATTTTTCTCACTTTCCAGTGTCATAGAAACGTGAAATTTGGCACGAGCATTGATTATGTCATAAATAGGAAAAGCTAATGGGTCCCAACTCGATTATTCAATTCTATGCGCAAAAGAATTAGCGTCCAAATTTTACGTACACAATCCAATTTTCTCACATAGAAACTTTAAATTTGGCACAGGCATTGAATATGTTCTAAATAGGAAAAACTAATGGGTCACAACTCGATTATTCAATTCTATGCGCAAAAGAATTAGCATCAAAATTTTACGTACGGAATGTATTTTTCTCACTTTCCAGTGTCATAGAAACGTGAAATTTGGCACGAGCATTGATTATGTCATATATAGGAAAAGCTAATGGGTCCAACTCGATTATTCAATTCTATGTGCAAAAGAATTAGCCTCCAAATTTTACGTACGGAATCCAATTTTCTCACATAGAAACTTGAAATTTGGCACGAGCATTGATTATGTCATAAATAGGAAAAGCTAATGGGGCCCAACTCTATTATTCAATTCTGTGCGCAAAAGAATTAGCGTCCAAATTTTACGTATAGAATCCAATTTTCTCACATAGAAACTTAAAATTTGGCACGGGCATTGTATATGTTCAAAATAGGAAAAACTAATGGGTCTCAACTCGATTATTCAATTCTATGCGCAAAAGAATGAGCGTCAAAATTTTCCGTACGGAATGTATTTTTCTCACTTTCCAGTGTCATAGAAACGTGAAATTTGGCACGAGCATTGATTATGTCATAAATAGGAAAAGCTAATGGGTCCTAACTCGATTATTCAATTCTATGTGCAAAAGAATTAGCGTCAAAATTTTACGTATGGAATGTATTTTTCTCACTTTCCAGTGTCATAGAAACGTGAAATTTTTGGCACGAGCATTGATTATGTCATAAATAGGAAAAGCTAATGGGTCCCAACTCCGTTATTTAATTCTAGGCACTAAAGAATTAGCGTCCAAGTTTTACGTACGGAATGTAATTTTCTCACATAGAAACTTAAAATTTGGCACGGGCATTGATTATGTCATAAATAGGAAAAGCTAATGGGTCCTAACTAGATTATTCAATTCTATGTGCAAAAGAAATAGCGTCTAAATTTTACATACAGAATCCAATTTTCTCACATAGAAACTTGAAATTTGGCACGGGCATTGATTATGTCATAAATAGGAAAAGCTAATGGGTCCCAACTCGATTATTCAATTCTATGTGCAAAAGAATTAGCATCCAAATTTTACGTACAGAATCCAATTTTCTCACATAGAAACTTGAAATTTGGCACGAGCATTGATTATGTCATAAATAGGAAAAGCTAATGGATCCCAACTCCGTTATTTAATTCTATGCGCAAAAGAATTAGCGTCCAAATGTTACGTACGGAATGTAATTTTCTCACATAGAAACTTAAAATTTGGCACGTGCATTGATTATGTCATAAATAAGAAAAGCTAATGGGTCCTAACTCGATTATTCAATTCTATGTGCAAAAGAATTAGCCTTCAAATTTTACGTACGGAATCCAATTTTCTTACATAGAAACTTGAAATTTGGCACGAGCATTGATTATGTTATAAATAGGAAAAGCTAATGGGTCCCAACTCGATTATTCAATTCTATGTGCAAAAGAATTAGCCTCCAAATTTTACGTACGGAATCCAATTTTCTCACATAGAAACTTGAAATTTGGCACGAGCATTGATTATGTCATAAATAGGAAAAGCTAATGGGTCCCAACTCGATTATTCAATTCTATGCGCAAAAGAATTAGCGTCCAAATTTTACGTACACAATCCAATTTTCTCACATAGAAACGTAAAATTTGGCACGGGCATTGAATATGTTCTAAATAGGAAAAACTAATGGGTCCCAACTCGATTATTCAATTCTATCCGCAAAAGAATTAGCGTCAAAATTTAACGTACGGAATGTATTTTTCTCACTTTCCAGTGTCATAGAAACGTGAAATTTGGCACGAGCATTGATTATGTCATAAATAGGAAAAGCTAATGGGTCCAACTCGATTATTCAATTCTATGTGCAAAAGAATTAGCCTCCAAATTTTATGTACGGAATCCAATTTTCTCACATAGAAACTTGAAATTTGGCACGAGCATTGATTATGTCATAAATAGGAAAAGCTAATGGGTCCCAACTCGATTATTCAATTCTATGCGCAAAAGAATTAGCGTCCACATTTTACGTACACAATCCAATTTTCTCACATAGAAACGAAAAATTTGGCACGGGCATTGAATATGTTCTAAATAGGAAAAACTAATGGGTCCCAACTCGATTATTCAATTCTATGCGCAAAAGAATTAGCGTCAAAATTTAACGTACGGAATGTATTTTTCTCACTTTCCAGTGTCATAAAAACGTGAAATTTGGCACGAGCATTGATTATGTCATAAATAGGAAAAGCTAATGGGTCCCAACTCGATTTTTCAACTCTATGTGCAAAAGAATTAGCCTCCAAATTTTACGTACGGAATCCAATTTTCTCACATAGAAACTTGAAATTTGGCACGAGCATTGATTATGTCATAAATAGGAAAAGCTAATGGGTCCCAACTCCGTTATTTAATTCTATGTGCAAAAGAATTAGCGTCCAAATGCTACG
Source organism: Eleutherodactylus coqui (assembly GCF_035609145.1). Taxonomy (NCBI): domain Eukaryota; kingdom Metazoa; phylum Chordata; class Amphibia; order Anura; family Eleutherodactylidae; genus Eleutherodactylus; species Eleutherodactylus coqui. Next base: position 1,264,832 of record NW_027101866.1, on the reverse strand, counting down.
TACGGAATGTAATTTTCTCACATAGAAACTTAAAATTTGGCACGGGCATTGATTATGTCATAAATAAGAAAAGCTAATGGGTCCTAACTTGATTATTCAATTCTATGTGCAAAAGAATTAGCCTTCAAATTTTACGTACGGAATCCAATTTTCTCACATAGAAACTTGAAATTTGGCACAAGCATTGATTATGTCATAAATAGGAAAAGCTAATGGGTCCCAACTCGATTATTCAATTCTATGTGCAAAAGAATTAACCTCCAAATTTTACGTACGGAATCCAATTTTCTCACATAGAAACTTGAAATTTGGCACGAGCATTGATTATGTCATAAATAGGAAAAGCTAATGGGTCCCAACTCGATTATTCAATTCTATGCGCAAAAGAATTAGCGTCCAAATTTTACGTACGGAATGTATTTTTCTCACTTTCCAGTGTCATAGAAACGTGAAATTTGGCACGAGCATTGATTATGTTATAAATAGGAAAAGCTAATGGGTCCAACTCGATTATTCAATTCTATGTGCAAAAGAATTAGCCTCCAAATTTTATGTACGGAATCCAATTTTCTCACATAGAAACTTGAAATATGGCACGAGCATTGATTATGTCATAAATAGGAAAAGCTAATGGGTCCCAACTCGATTTTTCAACTCTATGTGCAAAAGAATTAGCCTCCAAATTTTACGTACGGAATCCAATTTTCTCACATAGAAACTTGAAATTTGGCACGAGCATTGATTATGTCATAAATAGGAAAAGCTAATGGGTCCCAACTCGATTATTCAATTCTATGCGCAAAAGAATTAGCGTCCAAATTTTACGTACAGAATCCAATTTTCTCACATAGAAACTTAAAATTTGGCACGGGCATTGTATATGTTCAAAATAGGAAAAACTAATGGGTCTCAACTCGATTATTCAATTCTATGCGCAAAAGAATTAGCGTCAAAATTTTCCGTACGGAATGTATTTTTCTCACTTTCCAGTGTCATAGAAACGTGAAATTTGGCACGAGCATTGATTATGTCATAAATAGGAAAAGCTAATGGGTCCTAAATCGATTTTTCAATTCTATGTGCAAAAGAATTAGCGTCAAAATTTTACGTATGGAATGTATTTTTCTCACTTTCCAGTGTCATAGCAACGTGAAATTTGGCACGAGCATTGATTATGTCATAAATAGGAAAAGCTAATGGGTCCCAACTCGATTATTCAATTCTATGTGCAAAAGAATTAGCGTCCAAAGTTTACGTACGGAATCCAATTTTCTCACATAGAAACTTGAAATTTGGCACGAGCATTGATTATGTCATAAATAGGAAAAGCTAATGGGTCCCAACTCCGGTTTTTAATTCTAGGCACTAAAGAATTAGCGTCCAAGTTTTACGTACGGAATGTAATTTTCTCACATAGAAACTTAAAATTTGGCACGGGCATTGATTATGTCATAAATAGGAAAAGCTAATGGGTCCTAACTAGATTATTCAATTCTATGTGCAAAAGAAATAGCGTCTAAATTTTACATACAGAATCCAATTTTCTCACATAGAAACTTGAAATTTGGCACGGGCATTGATTATGTCATAAATAGGAAAAGCTAATGGGTCCCAACTCCGTTATTTAATTCTAGGCACTAAAGAATTAGCGTCCAAGTTTTACGTACGGAATGTAATTTTCTCACATAGAAACTTAAAATTTGGCATGGGCATTGATTATGTCATAAATAGGAAAAGCTAATGGGTCCCAACTCGATTTTTCAACTCTATGTGCAAAAGAATTAGCCTCCAAATTTTACGTACGGAATCCAATTTTCTCACATAGAAACTTGAAATTTGGCACAAGCATTGATTATGTCATAAATAGGAAAAGCTAATGGGTCCCAACTCGATTATTCAATTCTATGTGCAAAAGAATTAACCTCCAAATTTTACGTACGGAATCCAATTTTCTCACATAGAAACTTGAAATTTGGCACGAGCATTGATTATGTCATAAATAGGAAAAGCTAATGGGTCCCAACTCGATTATTCAATTCTATGCGCAAAAGAATTAGCGTCCAAATTTTACGTACACAATCCAATTTTCTCACATAGAAACGTAAAATTTGGCACGGGCATTGAATATGTTCTAAATAGGAAAAACTAATGGGTCCCAACTCGATTATTCAATTCTATGCGCAAAAGAATTAGCGTCAAAATTTAACGTACGGAATGTATTTTTCTCACTTTCCAGTGTCATAGAAACGTGAAATTTGGCACGAGCATTGATTATGTTATAAATAGGAAAAGCTAATGGGTCCAACTCGATTATTCAATTCTATGTGCAAAAGAATTAGCCTCCAAATTTTATGTACGGAATCCAATTTTCTCACATAGAAACTTGAAATTTGGCACGAGCATTGATTATGTCATAAATAGGAAAAGCTAATGGGTCCCAACTCGATTTTTCAACTCTATGTGCAAAAGAATTAGCCTCCAAATTTTACGTACGGAATCCAATTTTCTCACATAGAAACTTGAAATTTGGCACGAGCATTGATTATGTCATAAATAGGAAAAGCTAATGGGTCCCAACTCGATTATTCAATTCTATGCGCAAAAGAATTAGCGTCCAAATTTTACGTACAGAATCCAATTTTCTCACATAGAAACTTAAAATTTGGCACGGGCATTGTATATGTTCAAAATAGGAAAAACTAATGGGTCTCAACTCGATTATTCAATTCTATGCGCAAAAGAATTAGCGTCAAAATTTTCCGTACGGAATGTATTTTTCTCACTTTCCAGTGTCATAGAAACGTGAAATTTGGCACGAGCATTGATTATGTCATAAATAGGAAAAGCTAATGGGTCCTAAATCGATTTTTCAATTCTATGTGCAAAAGAATTAGCGTCAAAATTTTACGTATGGAATGTATTTTTCTCACTTTCCAGTGTCATAGCAACGTGAAATTTGGCACGAGCATTGATTATGTCATAAATAGGAAAAGCTAATGGGTCCCAACTCGATTATTCAATTCTATGTGCAAAAGAATTAGCGTCCAAAGTTTACGTACGGAATCCAATTTTCTCACATAGAAACTTGAAATTTGGCACGAGCATTGATTATGTCATAAATAGGAAAAGCTAATGGGTCCCAACTCCGGTTTTTAATTCTAGGCACTAAAGAATTAGCGTCCAAGTTTTACGTACGGAATGTAATTTTCTCACATAGAAACTTAAAATTTGGCACGGGCATTGATTATGTCATAAATAGGAAAAGCTAATGGGTCCTAACTAGATTATTCAATTCTATGTGCAAAAGAAATAGCGTCTAAATTTTACATACAGAATCCAATTTTCTCACATAGAAACTTGAAATTTGGCACGGGCATTGATTATGTCATAAATAGGAAAAGCTAATGGGTCCCAACTCCGTTATTTAATTCTAGGCACTAAAGAATTAGCGTCCAAGTTTTACGTACGGAATGTAATTTTCTCACATAGAAACTTAAAATTTGGCATGGGCATTGATTATGTCATAAATAGGAAAAGCTAATGGGTCCCAACTCGATTTTTCAACTCTATGTGCAAAAGAATTAGCCTCCAAATTTTACGTACGGAATCCAATTTTCTCACATAGAAACTTGAAATTTGGCACGAGCATTGATTATGTCATAAATAGGAAAAGCTAATGGGTCCCAACTCGATTTTTCAACTCTATGTGCAAAGAATTAGCCTCCAAATTTTACGTACGGAATCCAATTTTCTCACATAGAAACCTGAAATTTGGCACGAGCATTGATTATGTCATAAATAGGAAAAGCTAATGGGTCCCAACTCGATTATTCAATTCTATGCGCAAAAGAATTAGCGTCCAAATTTTACGTACAGAATCCAATTTTCTCACATAGAAACTTAAAATTTGGCACAGGCATTGTATATGTTCAAAATAGGAAAAACTAATGGGTCCCAACTCGATTATTCAATTCTATGCGCAAAAGAATTAGCGTCCAAATTTTACGTACACAATCCAATTTTCTCACATAGAAACTTAAAATTTGGCACAGGCATTGAATATGTTCTAAATAGGAAAAACTAATGGGTCACAACTCGATTATTCAATTCTATGCGCAAAAGAATTAGCATCAAAATTTTACGTACGGAATGTATTTTTCTCACTTTCCAGTGTCATAGAAACGTGAAATTTGGCACGAGCATTGATTATGTCATAAATAGGAAAAGCTAATGGGTCCAACTCGATTATTCAATTCTATGTGCAAAAGAATTAGCCTCCAAATTTTACGTACGGAATCCAATTTTCTCACATAGAAACTTGAAATTTGGCACGAGCATTGATTATGTCATAAATAGGAAAAGCTAATGGGTCCCAACTCCGTTATTTAATTCTATGTGCAAAAGAATTAGCGTCCAAATGCTACGTACGGAATGTAATTTTCTCACATAGAAACTTAAAATTTGGCACGGGCATTGATTATGTCATAAATAAGAAAAGCTAATGGGTCCTAACTTGATTATTCAATTCTATGTGCAAAAGAATTAGCCTTCAAATTTTACGTACGGAATCCAATTTTCTCACATAGAAACTTGAAATTTGGCACAAGCATTGATTATGTCATAAATAGGAAAAGCTAATGGGTCCCAACTCGATTATTCAATTCTATGTGCAAAAGAATTAACCTCCAAATTTTACGTACGGAATCCAATTTTCTCACATAGAAACTTGAAATTTGGCACGAGCATTGATTATGTCATAAATAGGAAAAGCTAATGGGTCCCAACTCGATTATTCAATTCTATGCGCAAAAGAATTAGCGTCCAAATTTTACGTACACAATCCAATTTTCTCACATAGAAACGTAAAATTTGGCACGGGCATTGAATATGTTCTAAATAGGAAAAACTAATGGGTCCCAACTCGATTATTCAATTCTATGCGCAAAAGAATTAGCGTCAAAATTTAACGTACGGAATGTATTTTTCTCACTTTCCAGTGTCATAGAAACGTGAAATTTGGCACGAGCATTGATTATGTTATAAATAGGAAAAGCTAATGGGTCCAACTCGATTATTCAATTCTATGTGCAAAAGAATTAGCCTCCAAATTTTATGTACGGAATCCAATTTTCTCACATAGAAACTTGAAATTTGGCACGAGCATTGATTATGTCATAAATAGGAAAAGCTAATGGGTCCCAACTCGATTTTTCAACTCTATGTGCAAAAGAATTAGCCTCCAAATTTTACGTACGGAATCCAATTTTCTCACATAGAAACTTGAAATTTGGCACGAGCATTGATTATGTCATAAATAGGAAAAGCTAATGGGTCCCAACTCGATTATTCAATTCTATGCGCAAAAGAATTAGCGTCCAAATTTTACGTACAGAATCCAATTTTCTCACATAGAAACTTAAAATTTGGCACGGGCATTGTATATGTTCAAAATAGGAAAAACTAATGGGTCTCAACTCGATTATTCAATTCTATGCGCAAAAGAATTAGCGTCAAAATTTTCCGTACGGAATGTATTTTTCTCACTTTCCAGTGTCATAGAAACGTGAAATTTGGCACGAGCATTGATTATGTCATAAATAGGAAAAGCTAATGGGTCCTAAATCGATTTTTCAATTCTATGTGCAAAAGAATTAGCGTCAAAATTTTACGTATGGAATGTATTTTTCTCACTTTCCAGTGTCATAGCAACGTGAAATTTGGCACGAGCATTGATTATGTCATAAATAGGAAAAGCTAATGGGTCCCAACTCGATTATTCAATTCTATGTGCAAAAGAATTAGCGTCCAAAGTTTACGTACGGAATCCAATTTTCTCACATAGAAACTTGAAATTTGGCACGAGCATTGATTATGTCATAAATAGGAAAAGCTAATGGGTCCCAACTCCGGTTTTTAATTCTAGGCACTAAAGAATTAGCGTCCAAGTTTTACGTACGGAATGTAATTTTCTCACATAGAAACTTAAAATTTGGCACGGGCATTGATTATGTCATAAATAGGAAAAGCTAATGGGTCCTAACTAGATTATTCAATTCTATGTGCAAAAGAAATAGCGTCTAAATTTTACATACAGAATCCAATTTTCTCACATAGAAACTTGAAATTTGGCACGGGCATTGATTATGTCATAAATAGGAAAAGCTAATGGGTCCCAACTCCGTTATTTAATTCTAGGCACTAAAGAATTAGCGTCCAAGTTTTACGTACGGAATGTAATTTTCTCACATAGAAACTTAAAATTTGGCATGGGCATTGATTATGTCATAAATAGGAAAAGCTAATGGGTCCCAACTCGATTTTTCAACTCTATGTGCAAAAGAATTAGCCTCCAAATTTTACGTACGGAATCCAATTTTCTCACATAGAAACTTGAAATTTGGCACGAGCATTGATTATGTCATAAATAGGAAAAGCTAATGGGTCCCAACTCGATTTTTCAACTCTATGTGCAAAGAATTAGCCTCCAAATTTTACGTACGGAATCCAATTTTCTCACATAGAAACCTGAAATTTGGCACGAGCATTGATTATGTCATAAATAGGAAAAGCTAATGGGTCCCAACTCGATTATTCAATTCTATGCGCAAAAGAATTAGCGTCCAAATTTTACGTACAGAATCCAATTTTCTCACATAGAAACTTAAAATTTGGCACAGGCATTGTATATGTTCAAAATAGGAAAAACTAATGGGTCCCAACTCGATTATTCAATTCTATGCGCAAAAGAATTAGCGTCCAAATTTTACGTACACAATCCAATTTTCTCACATAGAAACTTAAAATTTGGCACAGGCATTGAATATGTTCTAAATAGGAAAAACTAATGGGTCACAACTCGATTATTCAATTCTATGCGCAAAAGAATTAGCATCAAAATTTTACGTACGGAATGTATTTTTCTCACTTTCCAGTGTCATAGAAACGTGAAATTTGGCACGAGCATTGATTATGTTATAAATAGGAAAAGCTAATGGGTCCAACTCGATTATTCAATTCTATGTGCAAAAGAATTAGCCTCCAAATTTTACGTACGGAATCCAATTTTCTCACATAGAAACTTGAAATTTGGCACGAGCATTGATTATGTCATAAATAGGAAAAGCTAATGGGTCCCAAGTCGATTATTCAATTCTATGCGCAAAAGAATTAGCGTCCAAATTTTACGTATAGAATCCAATTTTCTCACATAGAATCTTAAAATTTGGCACGGGCATTGTATATGTTCAAAATAGGAAAAACTAATGGGTCTCAACTCGATTATTCAATTCTATGCGCAAAAGAATGAGCGTCAAAATTTTCCGTACGGAATGTATTTTTCTCACTTTCCAGTGTCATAGAAACGTGAAATTTGGCACGAGCATTGATTATGTCATAAACAGGAAAAGCTAATGGGTCCTAACTCGATTATTCAATTCTATGTGCAAAAGAATTAGCGTCAAAATTTTACGTATGGAATGTATTTTTCTCACTTTCCAGTGTCATAGAAACGTGAAATTTTTGGCATGAGCATTGATTATGTCATAAATAGGAAAAGCTAATGCGTCCCAACTCGATTATTCAATTTTATGTGCAAAAGAATTAGCGTCCAAATTTTACGTACGGAATCCAATTTTCTCACATAGAAACTTGAAATTTGGCACGAGCATTGATTATGTCATAAATAGGAAAAGCTAATGGGTCCCAACTCCGTTATTTAATTCTAGGCACTAAAGAATTAGCGTCCAAGTTTTACGTACGGAATGTAATTTTCTCACATAGAAACTTAAAATTTGGCACGGGCATTGATTATGTCATAAATAGGAAAAGCTAATGGGTCCCAACTCGATTTTTCAATTCTATGTGCAAAAGAATTAGCCTCCAAATTTTATGTACGGAATCCAATTTTCTCACATAGAAACTTGAAATTTGGCACGGGCATTGATTATGTCATAAATAGGAAAAGCTAATGGGTCCCAACTCCGTTATTTAATTCTATGCGCAAAAGAATTAGCGTCCAAATGTTACGTACGGAATGTAATTTTCTCACATAGAAACTTAAAATTTGGCACGGGCATTGATTATGTCATAAATAAGAAAAGCTAATGGGTCCTAACTCGATTATTCAATTCTATGTGCAAAAGAATTAGCCTTCAAATTTTACGTACGGAATCCAATTTTCTCACGTAGAAACTTGAAATTTGGCACGAGCATTGATTATGTCATAAATAGGAAAAGCTAATGGGTCCCAACTCGATTATTCAATTCTATGTGCAAAAGAATTAGCCTCCAAATTTTACGTACGGAATCCAATTTTCTCACATAGAAACTTGAAATTTGGCACGAGCATTGATTATGTCATAAATAGGAAAAGCTAATGGGTCCCAACTCGATTATTCAATTCTATGCGCAAAAGAATTAGCATCAAAATTTAACGTACGGAATGTATTTTTCTCAATTTCCAGTGTCATAGAAACGTGAAATTTGGCACGAGCATTGAATATGTCATAAATAGGAAAAGCTAATGGGTCCCAACTCGATTATTCAATTCTATGTGCAAAAGAATTAGCATCCAAATTTTACGTACGGAATCCAATTTTCTCACATAGAAACTTGAAATTTGGCACGAGCATTGATTATGTCATAAATAGGAAAAGCTAATGGGTCCCAACTCCGTTATTTAATTCTATGCGCAAAAGAATTAGCGTCCAAATGTTACGTACGGAATGTAATTTTCTCACATAGAAACTTAAAATTTGGCACGAGCATTGATTATGTCATAAATAAGAAAAGCTAATGGGTCCTAACTCGATTATTCAATTCTATGTGCAAAAGAATTAGCCTTCAAATTTTACGTACGGAATCCAATTTTCTCACATAGAAACTTGAAATTTGGCACGAGCATTGATTATGTTATAAATAGGAAAAGCTAATGGGTCCCAACTCGATTATTCAATTCTATGTGCAAAAGAATTAGCCTCCAAATTTTACGTACGGAATCCAATTTCTCACATAGAAACTTGAAATTTGGCACGAGCATTGATTATGTCATAAATAGGAAAAGCTAATGGGTCCCAACTCGATTATTCAATTCTATGCGCAAAAGAATTAGCGTCCAAATTTTACGTACACAATCCAATTTTCTCACATAGAAACGTAAAATTTGGCACGGGCATTGAATATGTTCTAAATAGGAAAAACTAATGGGTCCCAACTCGATTATTCAATTCTATGCGCAAAAGAATTAGCGTCAAAATTTAACGTACGGAATGTATTTTTCTCACTTTCCAGTGTCATAGAAACGTGAAATTTGGCACGAGCATTGATTATGTCATAAATAGGAAAAGCTAATGGGTCCAACTCGATTATTCAATTCTATGTGCAAAAGAATTAGCCTCCAAATTTTATGTACGGAATCCAATTTTCTCACATAGAAACTTGAAATTTGGCACGAGCATTGATTATGTCATAAATAGGAAAAGCTAATGGGTCCCAACTCGATTATTCAATTCTATGTGCAAAAGAATTAGCCTCCAAATTTTACGCACGGAATCCAATTTTCTCACATAGAAACTTGAAATTTGGCACGAGCATTGATTATGTCATAAATAGGAAAAGCTAATGGGTCCCAACTCGATTATTCAATTCTATGCGCAAAAGAATTAGCGTCCACATTTTACGTACACAATCCAATTTTCTCACATAGAAACGAAAAATTTGGCACGGGCATTGAATATGTTCTAAATAGGAAAAACTAATGGGTCCCAACTCGATTATTCAATTCTATGCACAAAAGAATTAGCGTCAAAATTTAACGTACGGAATGTATTTTTCTCACTTTCCAGTGTCATAGAAACGTGAAATTTGGCACGAGCATTGATTATGTCATAAATAGGAAAAGCTAATGGGTCCAACTCGATTATTCAATTCTATGTGCAAAAGAATTAGCGTCAAAATTTTACGTATGGAATGTATTTTTCTCACTTTCCAGTGTCATAGAAACGTGAAATTTGGCACGAGCATTGATTATGTCATAAATAGGAAAAGCTAATGGGTCCCAACTCGATTATTCAATTCTATGTGCAAAAGAATTAGCCTCCAAATTTTATGTACGGAATCCAATTTTCTCATATAGAAACTTGAAATTTGGCACGAGCATTGATTATGTCATAAATAGGAAAAGCTAATGGGTCCCAACTCGATTTTTCAACTCTATGTGCAAAAGAATTAGCCTCCAAATTTTACGTACGGAATCCAATTTTCTCACATAGAAACTTGAAATTTGGCACGAGCATTGATTATGTCATAAATAGGAAAAGCTAATGGGTCCCAACTCGATTATTCAATTCTATGCGCAAAAGAATTAGCGTCCAAATTTTACGTACAGAATCCAATTTTCTCACATAGAAACTTAAAATTTGGCACGGGCATTGTATATGTTCAAAATAGGAAAAACTAATGGGTCTCAACTCGATTATTCAATTCTATGCGCAAAAGAATTAGCGTCAAAATTTTCCGTACGGAATGTATTTTTCTCACTTTCCAGTGTCATAGAAACGTGAAATTTGGCACGAGCATTGATTATGTCATAAATAGGAAAAGCTAATGGGTCCTAACTCGATTATTCAATTCTATGTGCAAAAGAATTAGCGTCAAAATTTTACGCATGGAATGTATTTTCCTCACTTTCCAGTGTCATAGAAGCGTGAAATTTGGCACGAGCATTGATTATGTCATAAATAGGAAAAGCTAATGGGTCCCAACTCGATTATTCAATTCTATGTGCAAAAGAATTAGCCTCCAAATTTTACGCACGGAATCCAATTTTCTCACATAGAAACTTGAAATTTGGCACGACCATTGATTATGTCATAAATAGGAAAAGCTAATGGGTCCCAACTCGATTATTCAATTCTATGCGCAAAAGAATTAGCGTCCACATTTTACGTACACAATCCAATTTTCTCACATAGAAACGAAAAATTTGGCACGGGCATTGAATAAGTTCTAAATAGGAAAAACTAATGGGTCCCAACTCGATTATTCAATTCTATGCACAAAAGAATTAGCGTCAAAATTTAACGTACGGAATGTATTTTTCTCACTTTCCAGTGTCATAGAAACGTGAAATTTGGCACGAGCATTGATTATGTCATAAATAGGAAAAGCTAATGGGTGCCAACTCGATTATTCAATTCTATGCGCAAAAGAATTAGCGTCCACATTTTACGTACACAATCCAATTTTCTCACATAGAAACGAAAAATTTGGCACGGGCATTGAATATGTTCTAAATAGGAAAAACTAATGGGTCCCAACTCGATTATTCAATTCTATGCGCAAAAGAATTAGCGTCAAAATTTAACGTACGGAATGTATTTTTCTCACTTTCCAGTGTCATAGAAACGTGAAATTTGGCACGAGCATTGATTATGTCATAAATAGGAAAAGCTAATGGGTCCAACTCGATTATTCAATTCTATGTGCAAAAGAATTAGCGTCAAAATTTTACGTATGGAATGTATTTTTCTCACTTTCCAGTGTCATAGAAACGTGAAATTTGGCACGAGCATTGATTATGTCATAAATAGGAAAAGCTAATGGGTCCCAACTCGATTATTCAATTCTATGTGCAAAAGAATTAGCCTCCAAATTTTATGTACGGAATCCAATTTTCTCACATAGAAACTTGAAATTTGGCACGAGCATTGATTATGTCATAAATAGGAAAAGCTAATGGGTCCCAACTCGATTATTCAATTCTATGTGCAAAAGAATTAGCCTCCAAATTTTACGTACGGAATCCAATTTTCTCACATAGAAACTTGAAATTTGGCACGAGCATTGATTATGTCATAATTAGGAAAAGCTAATGGGTCCCAACTCGATTTTTCAACTCTATGTGTAAAAGAATTAGCCTCCAAATTTTACGTACGGAATCCAATTTTCTCACATAGAAACTTGAAATTTGGCTCGAGCATTGATTATGTCATAAATACGAAAAGCTAATGGGTCCCAACTCGATTATTCAATTCTATGCGCAAAAGAATTAGCGTCCAAATTTTATGTACAGAATCCAATTTTCTCACATAGAAACTTAAAATTTGGCACGGGCATTGTATATGTTCAAAATAGGAAAAACTAATGGGTCTCAACTCGATTATTCAATTCTATGCGCAAAAGAATTAGCGTCAAAATTTTCCGTACGGAATGTATTTTTCTCACTTTCCAGTGTCATAGAAACGTGAAATTTGGCACGAGCATTGATTATGTCATAAATAGGAAAAGCTAATGGGTCCTAACTTGATTATTCAATTCTATGTGCAAAAGAATTAGCGTCAAAATTATACGTATGGAATGTATTTTTCTCACTTTCCAGTGTCATAGAAACGTGAAATTTGGCACGAGCATTGATTATGTCATAAATAGGAAAAGCTAATGGGTCCCAACTCGATTATTCAATTCTATGTGCAAAAGAATTAGCATCCAAATTTTACGTACGGAATCCAATTTTCTCACATAGAAACTTGAAATTTGGCACGAGCATTGATTATGTCATAAATAGGAAAAGCTAATGGATCCCAACTCCGTTATTTAATTCTATGCGCAAAAGAATTAGCGTCCAAATGTTACGTACGGAATGTAATTTTCTCACATAGAAACTTAAAATTTGGCACGAGCATTGATTATGTCATAAATAAGAAAAGCTAATGGGTCCTAACTCGATTATTCAATTCTATGTGCAAAAGAATTAGCCTTCAAATTTTACGTACGGAATCCAATTTTCTCACATAGAAACTTGAAATTTGGCACGAGCATTGATTATGTTATAAATAGGAAAAGCTAATGGGTCCCAACTCGATTATTCAATTCTATGTGCAAAAGAATTAGCCTCCAAATTTTACGTACGGAATCCAATTTCTCACATAGAAACTTGAAATTTGGCACGAGCATTGATTATGTCATAAATAGGAAAAGCTAATGGGTCCCAACTCGATTATTCAATTCTATGCGCAAAAGAATTAGCGTCCAAATTTTACGTACACAATCCAATTTTCTCACATAGAAACGTAAAATTTGGCACGGGCATTGAATATGTTCTAAATAGGAAAAACTAATGGGTCCCAACTCGATTATTCAATTCTATGCGCAAAAGAATTAGCGTCAAAATTTAACGTACGGAATGTATTTTTCTCACTTTCCAGTGTCATAGAAACGTGAAATTTGGCACGAGCATTGATTATGTCATAAATAGGAAAAGCTAATGGGTCCAACTCGATTATTCAATTCTATGTGCAAAAGAATTAGCCTCCAAATTTTATGTACGGAATCCAATTTTCTCACATAGAAACTTGAAATTTGGCACGAGCATTGATTATGTCATAAATAGGAAAAGCTAATGGGTCCCAACTCGATTATTCAATTCTATGTGCAAAAGAATTAGCCTCCAAATTTTACGCACGGAATCCAATTTTCTCACATAGAAACTTGAAATTTGGCACGAGCATTGATTATGTCATAAATAGGAAAAGCTAATGGGTCCCAACTCGATTATTCAATTCTATGCGCAAAAGAATTAGCGTCCACATTTTACGTACACAATCCAATTTTCTCACATAGAAACGAAAAATTTGGCACGGGCATTGAATATGTTCTAAATAGGAAAAACTAATGGGTCCCAACTCGATTATTCAATTCTATGCGCAAAAGAATTAGCGTCAAAATTTAACGTACGGAATGTATTTTTCTCACTTTCCAGTGTCATAGAAACGTGAAATTTGGCACGAGCATTGATTATGTCATAAATAGGAAAAGCTAATGGGTCCAACTCGATTATTCAATTCTATGTGCAAAAGAATTAGCGTCAAAATTTTACGTATGGAATGTATTTTTCTCACTTTCCAGTGTCATAGAAACGTGAAATTTGGCACGAGCATTGATTATGTCATAAATAGGAAAAGCTAATGGGTCCCAACTCGATTATTCAATTCTATGTGCAAAAGAATTAGCCTCCAAATTTTATGTACGGAATCCAATTTTCTCATATAGAAACTTGAAATTTGGCACGAGCATTGATTATGTCATAAATAGGAAAAGCTAATGGGTCCCAACTCGATTTTTCAACTCTATGTGCAAAAGAATTAGCCTCCAAATTTTACGTACGGAATCCAATTTTCTCACATAGAAACTTGAAATTTGGCACGAGCATTGATTATGTCATAAATAGGAAAAGCTAATGGGTCCCAACTCGATTATTCAATTCTATGCGCAAAAGAATTAGCGTCCAAATTTTACGTACAGAATCCAATTTTCTCACATAGAAACTTAAAATTTGGCACGGGCATTGTATATGTTCAAAATAGGAAAAACTAATGGGTCTCAACTCGATTATTCAATTCTATGCGCAAAAGAATTAGCGTCAAAATTTTCCGTACGGAATGTATTTTTCTCACTTTCCAGTGTCATAGAAACGTGAAATTTGGCACGAGCATTGATTATGTCATAAATAGGAAAAGCTAATGGGTCCTAACTCGATTATTCAATTCTATGTGCAAAAGAATTAGCGTCAAAATTTTACGCATGGAATGTATTTTCCTCACTTTCCAGTGTCATAGAAGCGTGAAATTTGGCACGAGCATTGATTATGTCATAAATAGGAAAAGCTAATGGGTCCCAACTCGATTATTCAATTCTATGTGCAAAAGAATTAGCCTCCAAATTTTACGCACGGAATCCAATTTTCTCACATAGAAACTTGAAATTTGGCACGACCATTGATTATGTCATAAATAGGAAAAGCTAATGGGTCCCAACTCGATTATTCAATTCTATGCGCAAAAGAATTAGCGTCCACATTTTACGTACACAATCCAATTTTCTCACATAGAAACGAAAAATTTGGCACGGGCATTGAATATGTTCTAAATAGGAAAAACTAATGGGTCCCAACTCGATTATTCAATTCTATGCGCAAAAGAATTAGCGTCAAAATTTAACGTACGGAATGTATTTTTCTCACTTTCCAGTGTCATAGAAACGTGAAATTTGGCACGAGCATTGATTATGTCATAAATAGGAAAAGCTAATGGGTCCAACTCGATTATTCAATTCTATGTGCAAAAGAATTAGCGTCAAAATTTTACGTATGGAATGTATTTTTCTCACTTTCCAGTGTCATAGAAACGTGAAATTTGGCACGAGCATTGATTATGTCATAAATAGGAAAAGCTAATGGGTCCCAACTCGATTATTCAATTCTATGTGCAAAAGAATTAGCCTCCAAATTTTATGTACGGAATCCAATTTTCTCATATAGAAACTTGAAATTTGGCACGAGCATTGATTATGTCATAAATAGGAAAAGCTAATGGGTCCCAACTCGATTTTTCAACTCTATGTGCAAAAGAATTAGCCTCCAAATTTTACGTACGGAATCCAATTTTCTCACATAGAAACTTGAAATTTGGCACGAGCATTGATTATGTCATAAATAGGAAAAGCTAATGGGTCCCAACTCGATTATTCAATTCTATGCGCAAAAGAATTAGCGTCCAAATTTTACGTACAGAATCCAATTTTCTCACATAGAAACTTAAAATTTGGCACGGGCATTGTATATGTTCAAAATAGGAAAAACTAATGGGTCTCAACTCGATTATTCAATTCTATGCGCAAAAGAATTAGCGTCAAAATTTTCCGTACGGAATGTATTTTTCTCACTTTCCAGTGTCATAGAAACGTGAAATTTGGCACGAGCATTGATTATGTCATAAATAGGAAAAGCTAATGGGTCCTAACTCGATTATTCAATTCTATGTGCAAAAGAATTAGCGTCAAAATTTTACGCATGGAATGTATTTTCCTCACTTTCCAGTGTCATAGAAGCGTGAAATTTGGCACGAGCATTGATTATGTCATAAATAGGAAAAGCTAATGGGTCCCAACTCGATTATTCAATTCTATGTGCAAAAGAATTAGCCTCCAAATTTTACGCACGGAATCCAATTTTCTCACATAGAAACTTGAAATTTGGCACGACCATTGATTATGTCATAAATAGGAAAAGCTAATGGGTCCCAACTCGATTATTCAATTCTATGCGCAAAAGAATTAGCGTCCACATTTTACGTACACAATCCAATTTTCTCACATAGAAACGAAAAATTTGGCACGGGCATTGAATAAGTTCTAAATAGGAAAAACTAATGGGTCCCAACTCGATTATTCAATTCTATGCACAAAAGAATTAGCATCAAAATTTAACGTACGGAATGTATTTTTCTCACTTTCCAGTGTCATAGAAACGTGAAATTTGGCACGAGCATTGATTATGTCATAAATAGGAAAAGCTAATAGGTCCAACTCGATTATTCAATTCTATGTGCAAAAGAATTAGCGTCAAAATTTTACGTATGGAATGTATTTTTCTCACTTTCCAGTGTCATAGAAACGTGAAATTTGGCACGAGCATTGATTATGTCATAAATAGGAAAAGCTAATGGGTCCCAACTCGATTATTCAATTCTATGTGCAAAAGAATTAGCCTCCAAATTTTATGTACGGAATCCAATTTTCTCACATAGAAACTTGAAATTTGGCACGAGCATTGATTATGTCATAAATAGGAAAAGCTAATGGGTCCCAACTCGATTTTTCAACTCTATGTGCAAAAGAATTAGCCTCCAAATTTTACGTACGGAATCCAATTTTCTCACATAGAAACTTGAAATTTGGCACGAGCATTGATTATGTCATAAATAGGAAAAGCTGATGGGTCCCAACTCGATTATTCAATTCTATGCGCAAAAGAATTAGCGTCCAAATTTTACGTACAGAATCCAATTTTCTCACATAGAAACTTAAAATTTGGCACGGGCATTGTATATGTTCAAAATAGGAAAAACTAATGGGTCTCAACTCGATTATTCAATTCTATGCGCAAAAGAATTAGCGTCAAAATTTTCCGTACGGAATGTATTTTTCTCACTTTCCAGTGTCATAGAAACGTGAAATTTGGCACGAGCATTGATTATGTCATAAATAGGAAAAGCTAATGGGTCCTAACTCGATTATTCAATTCTATGTGCAAAAGAATTAGCGTCAAAATTTTACGCATGGAATGTATTTTTCTCACTTTCCAGTGTCATAGAAACGTGAAATTTGGCACGAGCATTGATTATGTCATAAATAGGAAAAGCTAATGGGTCCCAACTCGATTATTCAATTCTATGTGCAAAAGAATTAGCATCCAAATTTTACGTACGGAATCCAATTTTCTCACATAGAAACTTGAAATTTGGCACGAGCATTGATTATGTCATAAATAGGAAAAGCTAATGGGTCCCAACTCCGTTATTTAATTCTATGCGCAAAAGAAGTAGCGTCCAAATGTTACGTACGGAATGTAATTTTCTCACATAGAAACTTAAAATTTGGCACGGGCATTGATTATGTCATAAATAAGAAAAGCTAATGGGTCCTAACTCGATTATTCAATTCTATGTGCAAAAGAATTAGCGTCCACATTTTACGTACACAATTCAATTTTCTCACATAGAAACTTGAAATTTGGCACGAGCATTGATTATGTCATAAATAGGAAAAGCTAATGGGTCCCAACTCCGTTATTTAATTCTATGCGCAAAAGAATTAGCGTCCAAATGTTACGTACGGAATGTAATTTTCTCACATAGAAACTTAAAATTTGGCACGGGCATTGATTATGTCATAAATAAGAAAAGCTAATGGGTCCTAACTCGATTATTCAATTCTATGTGCAAAAGAATTAGCCTCCAAATTTTTACGCACGGAATCCAATTTTCTCACATAGAAACTTGAAATTTGGCACGAGCATTGATTATGTCATAAATAGGAAAAGCTAATGGGTCCCAACTCGATTATTCAATTCTATGCGCAAAAGAATTAGCGTCCACATTTTACGTACACAATCCAATTTTCTCACATAGAAACGAAAATTTTGGCACGGGCATTGAATATGTTCTAAATAGGAAAAACTAATGGGTCCCAACTCGATTATTCAATTCTATGCGCAAAAGAATTAGCGTCAAAATTTAACGTACGGAATGTATTTTTCTCACTTTCCAGTGTCATAGAAACGTGAAATTTGGCACGAGCATTGATTATGTCATAAATAGGAAAAGCTAATGGGTCCAACTCGATTATTCAATTCTATGTGCAAAAGAATTAGCGTCAAAATTTTACGTATGGAATGTATTTTTCTCACTTTCCAGTGTCATAGAAACGTGAAATTTGGCACGAGCATTGATTATGTCATAAATAGGAAAAGCTAATGGGTCCCAACTCGATTATTCAATTCTATGTGCAAAAGAATTAGCATCCAAATTTTACGTACGGAATCCAATTTTCTCACATAGAAACTTGAAATTTGGCACGAGCATTGATTATGTCATAAATAGGAAAAGCTAATGGGTCCCAACTCGATTATTCAATTCTATGCGGAAAAGAATTAGCGTCCAAATTTTACGTACACAATCCAATTTTCTCACATAGAAACGTAAAATTTGGCACGGGCATTGAATATGTTCTAAATAGGAAAAACTAATGGGTCCCAACTCGATTATTCAATTCTATGCGCAAAAGAATTAGCGTCAAAATTTAACGTACGGAATGTATTTTTCTCACTTTCCAGTGTCATAGAAACGTGAAATTTGGCACGAGCATTGATTATGTCATAAATAGGAGAAGCTAATGGGTCCAACTCGATTATTCAATTCTATGTGCAAAAGAATTAGCCTCCAAATTTTATGTACGGAATCCAATTTTCTCACATAGAAACTTGAAATTTGGCACGAGCATTGATTATGTCATAAATAGGAAAAGCTAATGGGTCCCAACTCGATTATTCAATTCTATGTGCAAAAGAATTAGCCTCCAAATTTTACGTACGGAATCCAATTTTCTCACATAGAAACTTGAAATTTGGCACGAGCATTGATTATGTCATAATTAGGAAAAGCTAATGGGTCCCAACTCGATTTTTCAACTCTATGTGCAAAAGAATTAGCCTCCAAATTTTACGTACGGAATCCAATTTTCTCACATAGAAACTTGAAATTTGGCTCGAGCATTGATTATGTCATAAATACGAAAAGCTAATGGGTCCCAACTCGATTATTCAATTCTATGCGCAAAAGAATTAGCGTCCAAATTTTACGTACAGAATCCAATTTTCTCACATAGAAACTTAAAATTTGGCACGGGCATTGTATATGTTCAAAATAGGAAAAACTAATGGGTCTCAACTCGATTATTCAATTCTATGCGCAAAAGAATTAGCGTCAAAATTTTCCGTACGGAATGTATTTTTCTCACTTTCCAGTGTCATAGAAACGTGAAATTTGGCACGAGCATTGATTATGTCATAAATAGGAAAAGCTAATGGGTCCTAACTTGATTATTCAATTCTATGTGCAAAAGAATTAGCGTCAAAATTATACGTATGGAATGTATTTTTCTCACTTTCCAGTGTCATAGAAACGTGAAATTTGGCACGAGCATTGATTATGTCATAAATAGGAAAAGCTAATGGGTCCCAACTCGATTATTCAATTCTATGTGCAAAAGAATTAGCATCCAAATTTTACGTACGGAATCCAATTTTCTCACATAGAAACTTGAAATTTGGCACGAGCATTGATTATGTCATAAATAGGAAAAGCTAATGGATCCCAACTCCGTTATTTAATTCTATGCGCAAAAGAATTAGCGTCCAAATGTTACGTACGGAATGTAATTTTCTCACATAGAAACTTAAAATTTGGCACGAGCATTGATTATGTCATAAATAAGAAAAGCTAATGGGTCCTAACTCGATTATTCAATTCTATGTGCAAAAGAATTAGCCTTCAAATTTTACGTACGGAATCCAATTTTCTCACATAGAAACTTGAAATTTGGCACGAGCATTGATTATGTTATAAATAGGAAAAGCTAATGGGTCCCAACTCGATTATTCAATTCTATGTGCAAAAGAATTAGCCTCCAAATTTTACGTACGGAATCCAATTTCTCACATAGAAACTTGAAATTTGGCACGAGCATTGATTATGTCATAAATAGGAAAAGCTAATGGGTCCCAACTCGATTATTCAATTCTATGCGCAAAAGAATTAGCGTCCAAATTTTACGTACACAATCCAATTTTCTCACATAGAAACGTAAAATTTGGCACGGGCATTGAATATGTTCTAAATAGGAAAAACTAATGGGTCCCAACTCGATTATTCAATTCTATGCGCAAAAGAATTAGCGTCAAAATTTAACGTACGGAATGTATTTTTCTCACTTTCCAGTGTCATAGAAACGTGAAATTTGGCACGAGCATTGATTATGTCATAAATAGGAAAAGCTAATGGGTCCAACTCGATTATTCAATTCTATGTGCAAAAGAATTAGCCTCCAAATTTTATGTACGGAATCCAATTTTCTCACATAGAAACTTGAAATTTGGCACGAGCATTGATTATGTCATAAATAGGAAAAGCTAATGGGTCCCAACTCGATTATTCAATTCTATGTGCAAAAGAATTAGCCTCCAAATTTTACGCACGGAATCCAATTTTCTCACATAGAAACTTGAAATTTGGCACGAGCATTGATTATGTCATAAATAGGAAAAGCTAATGGGTCCCAACTCGATTATTCAATTCTATGCGCAAAAGAATTAGCGTCCACATTTTACGTACACAATCCAATTTTCTCACATAGAAACGAAAAATTTGGCACGGGCATTGAATATGTTCTAAATAGGAAAAACTAATGGGTCCCAACTCGATTATTCAATTCTATGCGCAAAAGAATTAGCGTCAAAATTTAACGTACGGAATGTATTTTTTTCACTTTCCAGTGTCATAGAAACGTGGAATTTGGCACGAGCATTGATTATGTCATAAATAGGAAAAGCTAATGGGTCCAACTCGATTATTCAATTCTATGCGCAAAAGAATTAGCGTCCACATTTTACGTACACAATCCAATTTTCTCACATAGAAACGAAAAATTTGGCACGGGCATTGAATATGTTCTAAATAGGAAAAACTAATGGGTCCCAACTCGATTATTCAATTCTATGCGCAAAAGAATTAGCGTCAAAATTTAACGTACGGAATGTATTTTTTTCACTTTCCAGTGTCATAGAAACGTGGAATTTGGCACGAGCATTGATTATGTCATAAATAGGAAAAGCTAATGGGTCCAACTCGATTATTCAATTCTATGTGCAAAAGAATTAGCGTCAAAATTTTACGTATGGAATGTATTTTTCTCACTTTCCAGTGTCATAGAAACGTGAAATTTGGCACGAGCATTGATTATGTCATAAATAGGAAAAGCTAATGGGTCCCAACTCGATTATTCAATTCTATGTGCAAAAGAATTAGCCTCCAAATTTTATGTACGGAATTCAATTTTCTCATATAGAAACTTGAAATTTGGCACGAGCATTGATTATGTCATAAATAGGAAAAGCTAATGGGTCCCAACTCGATTTTTCAACTCTATGTGCAAAAGAATTAGCCTCCAAATTTTACGTACGGAATCCAATTTTCTCACATAGAAACTTGAAATTTGGCACGAGCATTGATTATGTCATAAATAGGAAAAGCTAATGGGTCCCAACTCGATTATTCAATTCTATGCGCAAAAGAATTAGCGTCCAAATTTTACGTACAGAATCCAATTTTCTCACATAGAAACTTAAAATTTGGCACGGGCATTGTATATGTTCAAAATAGGAAAAACTAATGGGTCTCAACTCGATTATTCAATTCTATGCGCAAAAGAATTAGCGTCAAAATTTTCCGTACGGAATGTATTTTTCTCACTTTCCAGTGTCATAGAAACGTGAAATTTGGCACGAGCATTGATTATGTCATAAATAGGAAAAGCTAATGGGTCCTAACTCGATTATTCAATTCTATGTGCAAAAGAATTAGCGTCAAAATTTTACGCATGGAATGTATTTTCCTCACTTTCCAGTGTCATAGAAGCGTGAAATTTGGCACGAGCATTGATTATGTCATAAATAGGAAAAGCTAATGGGTCCCAACTCGATTATTCAATTCTATGTGCAAAAGAATTAGCATCCAAATTTTACGTACGGAATCCAATTTTCTCACATAGAAACTTGAAATTTGGCACGAGCATTGATTATGTCATAAATAGGAAAAGCTAATGGGTCCCAACTCCGTTATTTAATTCTATGCGCAAAAGAAGTAGCGTCCAAATGTTACATACGGAATGTAATTTTCTCACATAGAAACTTAAAATTTGGCACGGGCATTGATTATGTCATAAATAAGAAAAGCTAATGGGTCCTAACTCGATTATTCAATTCTATGTGCAAAAGAATTAGCGTCCACATTTTACGTACACAATCCAATTTTCTCACATAGAAACTTGAAATTCGGGCACGAGCATTGATTATGTCATAAATAGGAAAAGCTAATGGGTCCCAACTCCGTTATTTAATTCTATGCGCAAAAGAATTAGCGTCCAAATGTTACGTACGGAATGTAATTTTCTCACATAGAAACTTAAAATTTGGCACGGGCATTGATTATGTCATAAATAAGAAAAGCTAATGGGTCCTAACTCGATTATTCAATTCTATGTGCAAAAGAATTAGCCTCCAAATTTTACGCACGGAATCCAATTTTCTCACATAGAAACTTGAAATTTGGCACGAGCATTGATTATGTCATAAATAGGAAAAGCTAATGGGTCCCAACTCGATTATTCAATTCTATGCGCAAAAGAATTAGCGTCCACATTTTACGTACACAATCCAATTTTCTCACATAGAAACGAAAAATTTGGCACGGGCATTGAATATGTTCTAAATAGGAAAAACTAATGGGTCCCAACTCGATTATTCAATTCTATGCGCCAAAGAATTAGCGTCAAAATTTAACGTACGGAATGTATTTTTCTCACTTTCCAGTGTCATAGAAACGTGAAATTTGGCACGAGCATTGATTATGTCATAAATAGGAAAAGCTAATGGGTCCAACTCGATTATTCAATTCTATGTGCAAAAGAATTAGCGTCAAAATTTTACGTATGGAATGTATTTTTCTCACTTTCCAGTGTCATAGAAACGTGAAATTTGGCACGAGCATTGATTATGTCATAAATAGGAAAAGCTAATGGGTCCCAACTCGATTATTCAATTCTATGTGCAAAAGAATTAGCCTCCAAATTTTATGTACGGAATCCAATTTTCTCACATAGAAACGTAAAATTTGGCACGGGCATTGAATATGTTCTAAATAGGAAAAACTAATGGGTCCCAACTCGATTATTCAATTCTATGCGCAAAAGAATTAGCGTCAAAATTTTACGTACGGAATGTATTTTTCTCACTTTCCAGTGTCATAGAAACGTGAAATTTGGCACGAGCATTGATTATGTTATAAATAGGAAAAGCTAATGGGTCCAACTCGATTATTCAATTCTATGTGCAAAAGAATTAGCCTCCAAATTTTATGTACGGAATCCAATTTTCTCACATAGAAACTTGAAATTTGGCACGAGCATTGATTATGTCATAAATAGGAAAGCTAATGGGTCCCAACTCGATTTTTCAACTCTATGTGCAAAAGAATTAGCCTCCAAATTTTACGTACGGAATCCAATTTTCTCACATAGAAACTTGAAATTTGGCACGAGCATTGATTATGTCATAAATAGGAAAAGCTAATGGGTCCCAACTCGATTATTCAATTCTATGCGCAAAAGAATTATCGTCCAAATTTTACGTACAGAATCCAATTTTCTCACAAAGAAACTTAAAATTTGGCACGGGCATTGTATATGTTCAAAATAGGAAAAACTAATGGGTCTCAACTCGATTATTCAATTCTATGCGCAAAAGAATTAGCGTCAAAATTTTCCGTACGGAATGTATTTTTCTCACTTTCCAGTGTCATAGAAACGTGAAATTTGGCACGAGCATTGATTATGTCATAAATAGGAAAAGCTAATGGGTCCCAACTCGATTATTCAATTCTATGTGCAAAAGAATTAGCATCCAAATTTTACGTACGGAATCCAATTTTCTCACATAGAAACTTGAAATTTGGCACGAGCATTGATTATGTCATAAATAGGAAAAGCTAATGGGTCCCAACTCCGTTATTTAATTCTATGCGCAAAAGAATTAGCGTCCAAATGTTACGTACGGAATGTAATTTTCTCACATAGAAACTTAAAATTTGGCACGGGCATTGATTATGTCATAAATAAGAAAAGCTAATGGGTCCTAACTCGATTATTCATTTCTATGTGCAAAAGAATTAGCCTTCAAATTTTACGTACGGAATCCAATTTTCTCACATAGAAACTTGAAATTTGGCACGAGCATTGATTATGTCATAAATAGGAAAAGCTAATGGGTCCCAACTCGATTATTCAATTCTATGTGCAAAAGAATTAACCTCCAAATTTTACGTACGGAATCCAATTTTCTCACATAGAAACTTGAAATTTGGCACGAGCATTGATTATGTCATAAATAGGAAAAGCTAATGGGTCCCAACTCGATTATTCAATTCTATGCGCAAAAGAATTAGCGTCCACATTTTACGTACACAATCCAATTTTCTCACATAGAAACGAAAAATTTGGCACGGGCATTGAATATGTTCTAAATAGGAAAAACTAATGGGTCCCAACTCGATTATTCAATTCTATGCGCAAAAGAATTAGCGTCAAAATTTAACGTACGGAATGTATTTTTCTCACTTTCCAGTGTCATAGAAACGTGAAATTTGGCACGAGCATTGATTATGTCATAAATAGGAAAAGCTAATGGGTCCAACTCGATTATTCAATTCTATGTGCAAAAGAATTAGCGTCAAAATTTTACGTATGGATTGTATTTTTCTCACTTTCCAGTGTCATAGAAACGTGAAATTTGGCACGAGCATTGATTATGTCATAAATAGGAAAAGCTAATGGGTCCCAACTCGATTATTCAATTCTATGTGCAAAAGAATTAGCCTCCAAATTTTATGTACGGAATCCAATTTTCTCACATAGAAACTTGAAATTTGGCACGAGCATTGATTATGTCATAAATAGGAAAAGCTAATGGGTCCCAACTCGATTTTTCAACTCTATGTGCAAAAGAATTAGCCTCCAAATTTTACGTACGGAATCCAATTTTCTCACATAGAAACTTGAAATTTGGCACGAGCATTGATTATGTCATAAATAGGAAAAGCTAATGGGTCCCAACTCGATTATTCAATTCTATGCGCAAAAGAATTAGCGTCCAAATTTTACGTACAGAATCCAATTTTCTCACATAGAAACTTGAAATTTGGCACGGGCAATGTATATGTTCAAAATAGGAAAAACTAATGGGTCTCAACTCGATTATTCAATTCTATGCGCAAAAGAATTAGCGTCAAAATTTTCCGTACGGAATGTATTTTTCTCACTTTCCAGTGTCATAGAAACGTGAAATTTGGCACGAGCATTGATTATGTCATAAATAGGAAAAGCTAATGGGTCCTAACTCGATTATTCAATTCTATATGCAAAAGAATTAGCGTCAAAATTTTACGTATGGAATGTATTTTTCTCACTTTCCAGTGTCATAGAAACGTGAAATTTGGCACGAGCATTGATTATGTCATAAATAGGAAAAGCTAATGGGTCCCAACTCGATTATTCAATTCTATGTGCAAAAGAATTAGCATCCAAATTTTACGTACGGAATCCAATTTTCTCACATAGAAACTTGAAATTTGGCAAGAGCATTGATTATGTCATAAATAGGAAAAGCTAATGGGTCCCAACTCCGTTATTTAATTCTTTGCGCAAAAGAATTAGCGTCCAAATGTTACGTACGGAATGTAATTTTCTCACATAGAAACTTAAAATTTGGCACGGGCATTGATTATGTCATAAATAGGAAAAGCTAATGGGTCCCAACTCGATTTTTCAATTCTATGTGCAAAAGAATTAACCTCCAAATTTTACGTACGGAATCCAATTTTCTCACATAGAAACTTGAAATTTGGCACGAGCATTGATTATGTCATAAATAGGAAAAGCTAATGGGTCCCAACTCGATTATTCAATTCTATGTGCAAAAGAATTAGCATCCAAATTTTACGTACGGAATCCAATTTTCTCACATAGAAACTTGAAATTTGGCACGAGCATTGATTATGTCATAAATAGGAAAAGCTAATGGGTCCCAACTCCGTTATTTAATTCTATGCGCAAAAGAATTAGCGTCCAAATGTTACGTACGGATTGTAATTTTCTCACATAGAAACTTGAAATTTGGCACGAGCATTGATTATGTCATAAATAGGAAAAGCTAATGGGTCCCAACTCGATTATTCAATTCTATGCGCAAAAGAATTAGCGTCCAAATTTTACGTACACAATCCAATTTTCTCACATAGAAACGTAAAATTTGGCACGGGCATTGAATATGTTCTAAATAGGAAAAACTAATGGGTCCCAAATCGATTATTCAATTCTATGTGCAAAAGAATTAGCGTCAAAATTTTACGTACGGAATGTATTTTTCTCACTTTCCAGTGTCATAGAAACGTGAAATTTGGCACGAGCATTGATTATGTTATAAATAGGAAAAGCTAATGGGTCCAACTCGATTATTCAATTCTATGTGCAAAAGAATTAGCCTCCAAATTTTATGTACGGAATCCAATTTTCTCACATAGAAACTTGAAATTTGGCACGAGCATTGATTATGTCATAAATAGGAAAAGCTAATGGGTCCCAACTCGATTTTTCAACTCTATGTGCAAAAGAATTAGCCTCCAAATTTTACGTACGGAATCCAATTTTCTCACATAGAAACTTGAAATTTGGCACGAGCATTGATTATGTCATAAATAGGAAAAGCTAATGGGTCCCAACTCGATTATTCAATTCTATGCGCAAAAGAATTAGCGTCCAAATTTTACGTACAGAATTAAATTTTCTCACAAAGAAACTTAAAATTTGGCACGGGCATTGTATATGTTCAAAATAGGAAAAACTAATGGGTCTCAACTCGATTATTCAATTCTATGCGCAAAAGAATTAGCGTCAAAATTTTCCGTACGGAATGTATTTTTCTCACTTTCCAGTGTCATAGAAACGTGAAATTTGGCACGAGCATTGATTATGTCATAAATAGGAAAAGCTAATGGGTCCTAACTCGATTATTCAATTCTATGTGCAAAAGAATTAGCGTCAAAATTTTACGTATGGAATTTATTTTTCTCACTTTCCAGTGTCATAGAAACGTGAAAATTGGCACGAGCATTGATTATGTCATAAATAGGAAAAGCTAATGGGTCCCAACTCGATTATTCAATTCTATGTGCAAAAGAATTAGCGTCCACATTTTACGTACACAATCCAATTTTCTCACATAGAAACTTGAAATTTGGCACGAGCATTGATTATGTCATAAATAGGAAAAGCTAATGGGTCCCAACTCCGTTATTTAATTCTATGCGCAAAAGAATTAGCGTCCAAATGTTACGTACGGAATGTAATTTTCTCACATAGAAACTTAAAATTTGGCACGGGCATTGATTATGTCATAAATAAGAAAAGCTAATGGGTCCTAACTCGATTATTCAATTCTATGTGCAAAAGAATTAGCCTCCAAATTTTACGCACGGAATCCAATTTTCTCACATAGAAACTTGAAATTTGGCACGAGCATTGATTATGTCATAAATAGGAAAAGCTAATGGGTCCCAACTCGATTATTCAATTCTATGCGCAAAAGAATTAGCGTCCACATTTTACGTACACAATCCAATTTTCTCACATAGAAACGAAAAATTTGGCACGGGCATTGAATATGTTCTAAATAGGAAAAACTAATGGGTCTCAACTCGATTATTCAATTCTATGCGCAAAAGAATTAGCGTCAAAATTTTCCGTACGGAATGTATTTTTCTCACTTTCCAGTGTCATAGAAACGTGAAATTTGGCACGAGCATTGATTATGTCATAAATAGGAAAAGCTAATGGGTCCCAACTCGATTATTCAATTCTATGTGCAAAAGAATTAGCATCCAAATTTTACGTACGGAATCCAATTTTCTCACATAGAAACTTGAAATTTGGCACGAGCATTGATTATGTCATAAATAGGAAAAGCTAATGGGTCCCAACTCCGTTATTTAATTCTATGCGCAAAAGAATTAGCGTCCAAATGTTACGTACGGAATGTAATTTTCTCACATAGAAACTTAAAATTTGGCACGGGCATTGATTATGTCATAAATAAGAAAAGCTAATGGGTCCTAGCTCGATTATTCAATTCTATGTGCAAAAGAATTAGCCTTCAAATTTTACGTACGGAATCCAATTTTCTCACATAGAAACTTGAAATTTGGCACGAGCATTGATTATGTCATAAATAGGAAAAGCTAATGGGTCCCAACTCGATTATTCAATTCTATGTGCAAAAGAATTAACCTCCAAATTTTACGTACGGAATCCAATTTTCTCACATAGAAACTTGAAATTTGGCACGAGCATTGATTATGTCATAAATAGGAAAAGCTAATGGGTCCTAACTCGATTATTCAATTCTATGTGCAAAAGAATTAGCGTCAAAATTTTACGTATGGAATGTATTTTTCTCACATAGAAACTTAAAATTTGGCACGGGCATTGATTATGTCATAAATAAGAAAAGCTAATGGGTCCTAACTCGATTATTCAATTCTATGTGCAAAAGAATTAGCGTCCACATTTTACGTACACAATCCAATTTTCTCACATAGAAACTTGAAATTTGGCACGAGCATTGATTATGTCATAAATAGGAAAAGCTAATGGGTCCCAACTCCGTTATTTAATTCTATGCGCAAAAGAATTAGCGTCCAAATGTTACGTACGGAATGTAATTTTCTCACATAGAAACTTAAAATTTGGCACGGGCATTGATTATGTCATAAATAGGAAAAGCTAATGGGTCCCAACTCGATTTTTCAATTCTATGTGCAAAAGAATTAACCTCCAAATTTTACGTACGGAATCCAATTTTCTCACATAGAAACTTGAAATTTGGCACGAGCATTGATTATGTCATAAATAGGAAAAGCTAATGGGTCCCAACTCGATTATTCAATTCTATGCGCAAAAGAATTAGCGTCCAAATTTTACGTACACAATCCAATTTTCTCACATAGAAACGTAAAATTTGGCACGGGCATTGAATATGTTCTAAATAGGAAAAACTAATGGGTCCCAACTCGATTATTCAATTCTATGCGCAAAAGAATTAGCGTCAAAATTTAACGTACGGAATGTATTTTTCTCACTTTCCAGTGTCATAGAAACGTGAAATTTGGCACGAGCATTGATTATGTCATAAATAGGAAAAGCTAATGGGTCCAACTCGATTATTCAATTCTATGTGCAAAAGAATTAGCGTCAAAATTTTACGTATGGAATGTATTTTTTTCACTTTCCAGTGTCATAGAAACGTGAAATTTGGCACGAGCATTGATTATGTCATAAATAGGAAAAGCTAATGGCTCCCAACTCGATTATTCAATTCTATGTGCAAAAGAATTAGCCTCCAAATTTTATGTACGGAATCCAATTTTCTCACATAGAAACTTGAAATTTGGCACGAGCATTGATTATGTCATAAATAGGAAAAGCTAATGGGTCCCAACTCGATTTTTCAACTCTATGTGCAAAAGAATTAGCCTCCAAATTTTACGTACGGAATCCAATTTTCTCACATAGAAACTTGAAATTTGGCAAGAGCATTGATTATGTCATAAATAGGAAAAGCTAATGGGTCCCAACTCGATTATTCAATTCTATGCGCAAAAGAATTAGCGTCCAAATTTTACGTACAGAATCCAATTTTCTCACATAGAAACTTGAAATTTGGCACGGGCATTGTATATGTTCAAAATAGGAAAAACTAATGGGTCTCAACTCGATTATTCAATTCTATGCGCAAAAGAATTAGCGTCAAAATTTTCCGTACGGAATGTATTTTTCTCACTTTCCAGTGTCATAGAAACGTGAAATTTGGCACGAGCATTGATTATGTCATAAATAGGAAAAGCTAATGGGTCCTAACTCGATTATTCAATTCTATGTGCAAAAGAATTAGCGTCAAAATTTTACGTATGGAATGTATTTTTCTCACTTTCCAGTGTCATAGAAACGTGAAATTTGGCACGAGCATTGATTATGTCATAAATAGGAAAAGCTAATGGGTCCCAACTCGATTATTCAATTCTATGTGCAAAAGAATTGACATCCAAATTTTACGTACGGAATCCAATTTTCTCACATAGAAACTTAAAATTTGGCACGAGCATTGATTATGTCATAAATAGGAAAAGCTAATGGGTCCCAACTCCGTTATTTAATTCTATGCGCAAAAGAATTAGCGTCCAAATGTTACGTACGGAATGTAATTTTCTCACATAGAAAATTAAAATTTGGCACGGGCATTGATTATGTCATAAATAGGAAAAGCTAATGGGTCCCAACTCGATTTTTCAATTCTATGTGCAAAAGAATTAACCTCCAAATTTTACGTACGGAATCCAATTTTCTCACATAGAAACTTGAAATTTGGCACGAGCATTGATTATGTCATAAATAGGAAAAGCTAATGGGTCCCAACTCGATTATTCAATTCTATGCGCAAAAGAATTAGCGTCCAAATTTTACGTACACAATCCAATTTTCTCACATAGAAACGTAAAATTTGGCACGGGCATTGAATATGTTCTAAATAGGAAAAACTAATGGGTCCCAACTCGATTATTCAATTCTATGCGCAAAAGAATTAGCGTCAAAATTTAACGTACGGAATGTATTTTTCTCACTTTCCAGTGTCATAGAAACGTGAAATTTGGCACGAGCATTGATTATGTCATAAATAGGAAAAGCTAATGGGTCCAACTCGATTATTCAATTCTATGTGCAAAAGAATTAGCGTCAAAATTTTACGTATGGAATGTATTTTTTTCACTTTCCAGTGTCATAGAAACGTGAAATTTGGCACGAGCATTGATTATGTCATAAATAGGAAAAGCTAATGGCTCCCAACTCGATTATTCAATTCTATGTGCAAAAGAATTAGCCTCCAAATTTTATGTACGGAATCCAATTTTCTCACATAGAAACTTGAAATTTGGCACGAGCATTGATTATGTCATAAATAGGAAAAGCTAATGGGTCCCAACTCGATTTTTCAACTCTATGTGCAAAAGAATTAGCCTCCAAATTTTACGTACGGAATCCAATTTTCTCACATAGAAACTTGAAATTTGGCAAGAGCATTGATTATGTCATAAATAGGAAAAGCTAATGGGTCCCAACTCGATTATTCAATTCTATGCGCAAAAGAATTAGCGTCCAAATTTTACGTACAGAATCCAATTTTCTCACATAGAAACTTGAAATTTGGCACGGGCATTGTATATGTTCAAAATAGGAAAAACTAATGGGTCTCAACTCGATTATTCAATTCTATGCGCAAAAGAATTAGCGTCAAAATTTTCCGTACGGAATGTATTTTTCTCACTTTCCAGTGTCATAGAAACGTGAAATTTGGCACGAGCATTGATTATGTCATAAATAGGAAAAGCTAATGGGTCCTAACTCGATTATTCAATTCTATGTGCAAAAGAATTAGCGTCAAAATTTTACGTATGGAATGTATTTTTCTCACTTTCCAGTGTCATAGAAACGTGAAATTTGGCACGAGCATTGATTATGTCATAAATAGGAAAAGCTAATGGGTCCCAACTCGATTATTCAATTCTATGTGCAAAAGAATTGACATCCAAATTTTACGTACGGAATCCAATTTTCTCACATAGAAACTTAAAATTTGGCACGAGCATTGATTATGTCATAAATAGGAAAAGCTAATGGGTCCCAACTCCGTTATTTAATTCTATGCGCAAAAGAATTAGCGTCCAAATGTTACGTACGGAATGTAATTTTCTCACATAGAAACTTAAAATTTGGCACGGGCATTGATTATGTCATAAATAGGAAAAGCTAATGGGTCCCAACTCGATTTTTCAATTCTATGTGCAAAAGAATTAACCTCCAAATTTTACGTACGGAATCCAATTTTCTCACATAGAAACTTGAAATTTGGCACGAGCATTGATTATGTCATAAATAGGAAAAGCTAATGGGTCCCAACTCGATTATTCAATTCTATGCGCAAAAGAATTAGCGTCCAAATTTTACGTACACAATCCAATTTTCTCACATAGAAACGTAAAATTTGGCACGGGCATTGAATATGTTCTAAATAGGAAAAACTAATGGGTCCCAACTCGATTATTCAATTCTATGCGCAAAAGAATTAGCGTCAAAATTTTACGTACGGAATGTATTTTTCTCACTTTCCAGTGTCATAGAAACGTGAAATTTGGCACGAGCATTGATTATGTTATAAATAGGAAAAGCTAATGGGTCCAACTCGATTATTCAATTCTATGTGCAAAAGAATTAGCCTCCAAATTTTATGTACGGAATCCAATTTTCTCACATAGAAACTTGAAATTTGGCACGAGCATTGATTATGTCATAAATAGGAAAAGCTAATGGGTCCCAACTCGATTTTTCAACTCTATGTGCAAAAGAATTAGCCTCCAAATTTTACGTACGGAATCCAATTTTCTCACATAGAAACTTGAAATTTGGCACGAGCATTGATTATGTCATAAATAGGAAAAGCTAATGGGTCCCAACTCGATTATTCAATTCTATGCGCAAAAGAATTAGCGTCCAAATTTTACGTACAGAATTCAATTTTCTCACAAAGAAACTTAAAATTTGGCACGGGCATTGTATATGTTCAAAATAGGAAAAACTAATGGGTCTCAACTCGATTATTCAATTCTATGCGCAAAAGAATTAGCGTCAAAATTTTCCGTACGGAATGTATTTTTCTCACTTTCCAGTGTCATAGAAACGTGAAATTTGGCACGAGCATTGATTATGTCATAAATAGGAAAAGCTAATGGGTCCTAACTCGATTATTCAATTCTATGTGCAAAAGAATTAGCGTCAAAATTTTACGTATGGAATTTATTTTTCTCACTTTCCAGTGTCATAGAAACGTGAAAATTGGCACGAGCATTGATTATGTCATAAATAGGAAAAGCTAATGGGTCCCAACTCGATTATTCAATTCTATGTGCAAAAGAATTAGCGTCCACATTTTACGTACACAATCCAATTTTCTCACATAGAAACTTAAAATTTGGCACGGGCATTGATTATGTCATAAATAAGAAAAGCTAATGGGTCCTAACTCGATTATTCAATTCTATGTGCAAAAGAATTAGCCTCCAAATTTTACGCACGGAATCCAATTTTCTCACATAGAAACTTGAAATTTGGCACGAGCATTGATTATGTCATAAATAGGAAAAGCTAATGGGTCCCAACTCGATTATTCAATTCTATGCGCAAAAGAATTAGCGTCCACATTTTACGTACACAATCCAATTTTCTCACATAGAAACGAAAAATTTGGCACGGGCATTGAATATGTTCTAAATAGGAAAAACTAATGGGTCTCAACTCGATTATTCAATTCTATGCGCAAAAGAATTAGCGTCAAAATTTTCCGTACGGAATGTATTTTTCTCACTTTCCAGTGTCATAGAAACGTGAAATTTGGCACGAGCATTGATTATGTCATAAATAGGAAAAGCTAATGGGTCCCAACTCGATTATTCAATTCTATGTGCAAAAGAATTAGCATCCAAATTTTACGTACGGAATCCAATTTTCTCACATAGAAACTTGAAATTTGGCACGAGCATTGATTATGTCATAAATAGGAAAAGCTAATGGGTCCCAACTCCGTTATTTAATTCTATGCGCAAAAGAATTAGCGTCCAAATGTTACGTACGGAATGTAATTTTCTCACATAGAAACTTAAAATTTGGCACGGGCATTGATTATGTCATAAATAAGAAAAGCTAATGGGTCCTAGCTCGATTATTCAATTCTATGTGCAAAAGAATTAGCCTTCAAATTTTACGTACGGAATCCAATTTTCTCACATAGAAACTTGAAATTTGGCACGAGCATTGATTATGTCATAAATAGGAAAAGCTAATGGGTCCCAACTCGATTATTCAATTCTATGTGCAAAAGAATTAACCTCCAAATTTTACGTACGGAATCCAATTTTCTCACATAGAAACTTGAAATTTGGCACGAGCATTGATTATGTCATAAATAGGAAAAGCTAATGGGTCCTAACTCGATTATTCAATTCTATGTGCAAAAGAATTAGCGTCAAAATTTTACGTATGGAATGTATTTTTCTCACATAGAAACTTAAAATTTGGCACGGGCATTGATTATGTCATAAATAAGAAAAGCTAATGGGTCCTAACTCGATTATTCAATTCTATGTGCAAAAGAATTAGCGTCCACATTTTACGTACACAATCCAATTTTCTCACATAGAAACTTGAAATTTGGCACGAGCATTGATTATGTCATAAATAGGAAAAGCTAATGGGTCCCAACTCCGTTATTTAATTCTATGCGCAAAAGAATTAGCGTCCAAATGTTACGTACGGAATGTAATTTTCTCACATAGAAACTTAAAATTTGGCACGGGCATTGATTATGTCATAAATAGGAAAAGCTAATGGGTCCCAACTCGATTTTTCAATTCTATGTGCAAAAGAATTAACCTCCAAATTTTACGTACGGAATCCAATTTTCTCACATAGAAACTTGAAATTTGGCACGAGCATTGATTATGTCATAAATAGGAAAAGCTAATGGGTCCCAACTCGATTATTCAATTCTATGCGCAAAAGAATTAGCGTCCAAATTTTACGTACACAATCCAATTTTCTCACATAGAAACGTAAAATTTGGCACGGGCATTGAATATGTTCTAAATAGGAAAAACTAATGGGTCCCAACTCGATTATTCAATTCTATGCGCAAAAGAATTAGCGTCAAAATTTAACGTACGGAATGTATTTTTCTCACTTTCCAGTGTCATAGAAACGTGAAATTTGGCACGAGCATTGATTATGTCATAAATAGGAAAAGCTAATGGGTCCAACTCGATTATTCAATTCTATGTGCAAAAGAATTAGCGTCAAAATTTTACGTATGGAATGTATTTTTTTCACTTTCCAGTGTCATAGAAACGTGAAATTTGGCACGAGCATTGATTATGTCATAAATAGGAAAAGCTAATGGCTCCCAACTCGATTATTCAATTCTATGTGCAAAAGAATTAGCCTCCAAATTTTATGTACGGAATCCAATTTTCTCACATAGAAACTTGAAATTTGGCACGAGCATTGATTATGTCATAAATAGGAAAAGCTAATGGGTCCCAACTCGATTTTTCAACTCTATGTGCAAAAGAATTAGCCTCCAAATTTTACGTACGGAATCCAATTTTCTCACATAGAAACTTGAAATTTGGCAAGAGCATTGATTATGTCATAAATAGGAAAAGCTAATGGGTCCCAACTCGATTATTCAATTCTATGCGCAAAAGAATTAGCGTCCAAATTTTACGTACAGAATCCAATTTTCTCACATAGAAACTTGAAATTTGGCACGGGCATTGTATATGTTCAAAATAGGAAAAACTAATGGGTCTCAACTCG
The DNA here is from genome assembly GCF_035609145.1 of Eleutherodactylus coqui. NCBI lineage: Eukaryota > Metazoa > Chordata > Amphibia > Anura > Eleutherodactylidae > Eleutherodactylus > Eleutherodactylus coqui. The sequence goes on along the minus strand of NW_027101866.1, from coordinate 1,229,138 downwards.
ATTATTCAATTCTATGCGCAAAAGAATTAGCGTCAAAATTTTCCGTACGGAATGTATTTTTCTCACTTTCCAGTGTCATAGAAACGTGAAATTTGGCACGAGCATTGATTATGTCATAAATAGGAAAAGCTAATGGGTCCTAACTCGATTATTCAATTCTATGTGCAAAAGAATTAGCGTCAAAATTTTACGTATGGAATGTATTTTTCTCACTTTCCAGTGTCATAGAAACGTGAAATTTGGCACGAGCATTGATTATGTCATAAATAGGAAAAGCTAATGGGTCCCAACTCGATTATTCAATTCTATGTGCAAAAGAATTGACATCCAAATTTTACGTACGGAATCCAATTTTCTCACATAGAAACTTGAAATTTGGCACGAGCATTGATTATGTCATAAATAGGAAAAGCTAATGGGTCCCAACTCCGTTATTTAATTCTATGCGCAAAAGAATTAGCGTCCAAATGTTACGTACGGAATGTAATTTTCTCACATAGAAAATTAAAATTTGGCACGGGCATTGATTATGTCATAAATAGGAAAAGCTAATGGGTCCCAACTCGATTTTTCAATTCTATGTGCAAAAGAATTAACCTCCAAATTTTACGTACGGAATCCAATTTTCTCACATAGAAACTTGAAATTTGGCACGAGCATTGATTATGTCATAAATAGGAAAAGCTAATGGGTCCCAACTCGATTATTCAATTCTATGCGCAAAAGAATTAGCGTCCAAATTTTACGTACACAATCCAATTTTCTCACATAGAAACGTAAAATTTGGCACGGGCATTGAATATGTTCTAAATAGGAAAAACTAATGGGTCCCAACTCGATTATTCAATTCTATGCGCAAAAGAATTAGCGTCAAAATTTAACGTACGGAATGTATTTTTCTCACTTTCCAGTGTCATAGAAACGTGAAATTTGGCACGAGCATTGATTATGTCATAAATAGGAAAAGCTAATGGGTCCAACTCGATTATTCAATTCTATGTGCAAAAGAATTAGCGTCAAAATTTTACGTATGGAATGTATTTTTTTCACTTTCCAGTGTCATAGAAACGTGAAATTTGGCACGAGCATTGATTATGTCATAAATAGGAAAAGCTAATGGCTCCCAACTCGATTATTCAATTCTATGTGCAAAAGAATTAGCCTCCAAATTTTATGTACGGAATCCAATTTTCTCACATAGAAACTTGAAATTTGGCACGAGCATTGATTATGTCATAAATAGGAAAAGCTAATGGGTCCCAACTCGATTTTTCAACTCTATGTGCAAAAGAATTAGCCTCCAAATTTTACGTACGGAATCCAATTTTCTCACATAGAAACTTGAAATTTGGCAAGAGCATTGATTATGTCATAAATAGGAAAAGCTAATGGGTCCCAACTCGATTATTCAATTCTATGCGCAAAAGAATTAGCGTCCAAATTTTACGTACAGAATCCAATTTTCTCACATAGAAACTTGAAATTTGGCACGGGCATTGTATATGTTCAAAATAGGAAAAACTAATGGGTCTCAACTCGATTATTCAATTCTATGCGCAAAAGAATTAGCGTCAAAATTTTCCGTACGGAATGTATTTTTCTCACTTTCCAGTGTCATAGAAACGTGAAATTTGGCACGAGCATTGATTATGTCATAAATAGGAAAAGCTAATGGGTCCTAACTCGATTATTCAATTCTATGTGCAAAAGAATTAGCGTCAAAATTTTACGTATGGAATGTATTTTTCTCACTTTCCAGTGTCATAGAAACGTGAAATTTGGCACGAGCATTGATTATGTCATAAATAGGAAAAGCTAATGGGTCCCAACTCGATTATTCAATTCTATGTGCAAAAGAATTGACATCCAAATTTTACGTACGGAATCCAATTTTCTCACATAGAAACTTAAAATTTGGCACGAGCATTGATTATGTCATAAATAGGAAAAGCTAATGGGTCCCAACTCCGTTATTTAATTCTATGCGCAAAAGAATTAGCGTCCAAATGTTACGTACGGAATGTAATTTTCTCACATAGAAACTTAAAATTTGGCACGGGCATTGATTATGTCATAAATAGGAAAAGCTAATGGGTCCCAACTCGATTTTTCAATTCTATGTGCAAAAGAATTAACCTCCAAATTTTACGTACGGAATCCAATTTTCTCACATAGAAACTTGAAATTTGGCACGAGCATTGATTATGTCATAAATAGGAAAAGCTAATGGGTCCCAACTCGATTATTCAATTCTATGCGCAAAAGAATTAGCGTCCAAATTTTACGTACACAATCCAATTTTCTCACATAGAAACGTAAAATTTGGCACGGGCATTGAATATGTTCTAAATAGGAAAAACTAATGGGTCCCAACTCGATTATTCAATTCTATGCGCAAAAGAATTAGCGTCAAAATTTTACGTACGGAATGTATTTTTCTCACTTTCCAGTGTCATAGAAACGTGAAATTTGGCACGAGCATTGATTATGTTATAAATAGGAAAAGCTAATGGGTCCAACTCGATTATTCAATTCTATGTGCAAAAGAATTAGCCTCCAAATTTTATGTACGGAATCCAATTTTCTCACATAGAAACTTGAAATTTGGCACGAGCATTGATTATGTCATAAATAGGAAAAGCTAATGGGTCCCAACTCGATTTTTCAACTCTATGTGCAAAAGAATTAGCCTCCAAATTTTACGTACGGAATCCAATTTTCTCACATAGAAACTTGAAATTTGGCACGAGCATTGATTATGTCATAAATAGGAAAAGCTAATGGGTCCCAACTCGATTATTCAATTCTATGCGCAAAAGAATTAGCGTCCAAATTTTACGTACAGAATTCAATTTTCTCACAAAGAAACTTAAAATTTGGCACGGGCATTGTATATGTTCAAAATAGGAAAAACTAATGGGTCTCAACTCGATTATTCAATTCTATGCGCAAAAGAATTAGCGTCAAAATTTTCCGTACGGAATGTATTTTTCTCACTTTCCAGTGTCATAGAAACGTGAAATTTGGCACGAGCATTGATTATGTCATAAATAGGAAAAGCTAATGGGTCCTAACTCGATTATTCAATTCTATGTGCAAAAGAATTAGCGTCAAAATTTTACGTATGGAATTTATTTTTCTCACTTTCCAGTGTCATAGAAACGTGAAAATTGGCACGAGCATTGATTATGTCATAAATAGGAAAAGCTAATGGGTCCCAACTCGATTATTCAATTCTATGTGCAAAAGAATTAGCGTCCACATTTTACGTACACAATCCAATTTTCTCACATAGAAACTTAAAATTTGGCACGGGCATTGATTATGTCATAAATAAGAAAAGCTAATGGGTCCTAACTCGATTATTCAATTCTATGTGCAAAAGAATTAGCCTCCAAATTTTACGCACGGAATCCAATTTTCTCACATAGAAACTTGAAATTTGGCACGAGCATTGATTATGTCATAAATAGGAAAAGCTAATGGGTCCCAACTCGATTATTCAATTCTATGCGCAAAAGAATTAGCGTCCACATTTTACGTACACAATCCAATTTTCTCACATAGAAACGAAAAATTTGGCACGGGCATTGAATATGTTCTAAATAGGAAAAACTAATGGGTCTCAACTCGATTATTCAATTCTATGCGCAAAAGAATTAGCGTCAAAATTTTCCGTACGGAATGTATTTTTCTCACTTTCCAGTGTCATAGAAACGTGAAATTTGGCACGAGCATTGATTATGTCATAAATAGGAAAAGCTAATGGGTCCCAACTCGATTATTCAATTCTATGTGCAAAAGAATTAGCATCCAAATTTTACGTACGGAATCCAATTTTCTCACATAGAAACTTGAAATTTGGCACGAGCATTGATTATGTCATAAATAGGAAAAGCTAATGGGTCCCAACTCCGTTATTTAATTCTATGCGCAAAAGAATTAGCGTCCAAATGTTACGTACGGAATGTAATTTTCTCACATAGAAACTTAAAATTTGGCACGGGCATTGATTATGTCATAAATAAGAAAAGCTAATGGGTCCTAACTCGATTATTCAATTCTATGTGCAAAAGAATTAGCCTTCAAATTTTACGTACGGAATCCAATTTTCTCACATAGAAACTTGAAATTTGGCACGAGCATTGATTATGTCATAAATAGGAAAAGCTAATGGGTCCCAACTCGATTATTCAATTCTATGTGCAAAAGAATTAACCTCCAAATTTTACGTACGGAATCCAATTTTCTCACATAGAAACTTGAAATTTGGCACGAGCATTGATTATGTCATAAATAGGAAAAGCTAATGGGTCCCAACTCTGTTATTTAATTCTATGCGCAAAAGAAGCAGCGTCCAAATGTTACGTACGGAATGTAATTTTCTCACATAGAAACTTAAAATTTGGCACGGGCATTGATTATGTCATAAATAAGAAAAGCTAATGGGTCCTAACTCGATTATTCAATTCTATGTGCAAAAGAATTAGCGTCCACATTTTACGTACACAATCCAATTTTCTCACATAGAAACTTGAAATTTGGCACGAGCATTGATTATGTCATAAATAGGAAAAGCTAATGGGTCCCAACTCCGTTATTTAATTCTATGGGCAAAAGAATTAGCGTCCAAATGTTACGTACGGAATGTAATTTTCTCACATAGAAACTTAAAATTTGGCACGGGCATTGATTATGTCATAAATAAGAAAAGCTAATGGGTCCTAACTCGATTATTCAATTCTATGTGCAAAAGAATTAGCCTCCAAATTTTACGCACGGAATCCAATTTTCTCACATAGAAACTTGAAATTTGGCACGAGCATTGATTATGTCATAAATAGGAAAAGCTAATGGGTCCCAACTCGATTATTCAATTCTATGCGCAAAAGAATTAGCGTCCACATTTTACGTACACAATCCAATTTTCTCACATAGAAACGTAAAATTTGGCACGGGCATTGAATATGTTCTAAATAGGAAAAACTAATGGGTCTCAACTCGATTATTCAATTCTATGCGCAAAAGAATTAGCGTCAAAATTTTCCGTACGGAATGTATTTTTCTCACTTTCCAGTGTCATAGAAACGTGAAATTTGGCACGAGCATTGATTATGTCATAAATAGGAAAAGCTAATGGGTCCAACTCGATTATTCAATTCTATGTGCAAAAGAATTAGCGTCAAAATTTTACGTATGGAATGTATTTTTTTCACTTTCCAGTGTCATAGAAACGTGAAATTTGGCACGAGCATTGATTATGTCATAAATAGGAAAAGCTAATGGGTCCCAACTCGATTATTCAATTCTATGTGCAAAAGAATTAGCCTCCAAATTTTATGTACGGAATCCAATTTTCTCACATAGAAACTTGAAATTTGGCACGAGCATTGATTATGTCATAAATAGGAAAAGCTAATGGGTCCCAACTCGATTTTTCAACTCTATGTGCAAAAGAATTAGCCTCCAAATTTTACGTACGGAATCCAATTTTCTCACATAGAAACTTGAAATTTGGCAAGAGCATTGATTATGTCATAAATAGGAAAAGCTAATGGGTCCCAACTCGATTATTCAATTCTATGCGCAAAAGAATTAGCGTCCAAATTTTACGTACAGAATCCAATTTTCTCACATAGAAACTTGAAATTTGGCACGGGCATTGTATATGTTCAAAATAGGAAAAACTAATGGGTCTCAACTCGATTATTCAATTCTATGCGCAAAAGAATTAGCGTCAAAATTTTCCATACGGAATGTATTTTTCTCACTTTCCAGTGTCATAGAAACGTGAAATTTGGCACGAGCATTGATTATGTCATAAATAGGAAAAGCTAATGGGTCCTAACTCGATTATTCAATTCTATGTGCAAAAGAATTAGCGTCAAAATTTTACGTATGGAATGTATTTTTCTCACTTTCCAGTGTCATAGAAACGTGAAATTTGGCACGAGCATTGATTATGTCATAAATAGGAAAAGCTAATGGGTCCCAACTCGATTATTCAATTCTATGTGCAAAAGAATTGACATCCAAATTTTACGTACGGAATCCAATTTTCTCACATAGAAACTTAAAATTTGGCACGAGCATTGATTATGTCATAAATAGGAAAAGCTAATGGGTCCCAACTCCGTTATTTAATTCTATGCGCAAAAGAATTAGCGTCCAAATGTTACGTACGGAATGTAATTTTCTCACATAGAAACTTAAAATTTGGCACGGGCATTGATTATGTCATAAATAGGAAAAGCTAATGGGTCCCAACTGGATTTTTCAATTCTATGTGCAAAAGAATTAACCTCCAAATTTTACGTACGGAATCCAATTTTCTCACATAGAAACTTGAAATTTGGCACGAGCATTGATTATGTCATAAATAGGAAAAGCTAATGGGTCCTAACTCGATTATTCAATTCTATGCGCAAAAGAATTAGCGTCCAAATTTTACGTACACAATCCAATTTTCTCACATAGAAACGTAAAATTTGGCACGGGCATTGAATATGTTCTAAATAGGAAAAACTAATGGGTCCCAACTCGATTATTCAATTCTATGCGCAAAAGAATTAGCGTCAAAATTTAACGTACGGAATGTATTTTTCTCACTTTCCAGTGTCATAGAAACGTGAAATTTGGCACGAGCATTGATTATGTCATAAATAGGAAAAGCTAATGGGTCCAACTCGATTATTCAATTCTATGTGCAAAAGAATTAGCGTCAAAATTTTACGTATGGAATGTATTTTTTTCACTTTCCAGTGTCATAGAAACGTGAAATTTGGCACGAGCATTGATTATGTCATAAATAGGAAAAGCTAATGGGTCCCAACTCGATTATTCAATTCTATGTGCAAAAGAATTAGCCTCCAAATTTTATGTACGGAATCCAATTTTCTCACATAGAAACTTGAAATTTGGCACGAGCATTGATTATGTCATAAATAGGAAAAGCTAATGGGTCCCAACTCGATTTTTCAACTCTATGTGCAAAAGAATTAGCCTCCAAATTTTACGTACGGAATCCAATTTTCTCACATAGAAACTTGAAATTTGGCAAGAGCATTGATTATGTCATAAATAGGAAAAGCTAATGGGTCCCAACTCGATTATTCAATTCTATGCGCAAAAGAATTAGCGTCCAAATTTTACGTACAGAATCCAATTTTCTCACATAGAAACTTGAAATTTGGCACGGGCATTGTATATGTTCAAAATAGGAAAAACTAATGGGTCTCAACTCGATTATTCAATTCTATGCGCAAAAGAATTAGCGTCAAAATTTTCCGTACGGAATGTATTTTTCTCACTTTCCAGTGTCATAGAAACGTGAAATTTGGCACGAGCATTGATTATGTCATAAATAGGAAAAGCTAATGGGTCCTAACTCGATTATTCAATTCTATGTGCAAAAGAATTAGCGTCAAAATTTTACGTATGGAATGTATTTTTCTCACTTTCCAGTGTCATAGAAACGTGAAATTTGGCACGAGCATTGATTATGTCATAAATAGGAAAAGCTAATGGGTCCCAACTCGATTATTCAATTCTATGTGCAAAAGAATTGACATCCAAATTTTACGTACGGAATCCAATTTTCTCACATAGAAACTTAAAATTTGGCACGAGCATTGATTATGTCATAAATAGGAAAAGCTAATGGGTCCCAACTCCGTTATTTAATTCTATGCGCAAAAGAATTAGCGTCCAAATGTTACGTACGGAATGTAATTTTCTCACATAGAAACTTAAAATTTGGCACGGGCATTGATTATGTCATAAATAGGAAAAGCTAATGGGTCCCAACTCGATTTTTCAATTCTATGTGCAAAAGAATTAACCTCCAAATTTTACGTACGGAATCCAATTTTCTCACATAGAAACTTGAAATTTGGCACGAGCATTGATTATGTCATAAATAGGAAAAGCTAATGGGTCCCAACTCGATTATTCAATTCTATGTGCAAAAGAATTAGCATCCAAATTTTACGTACGGAATCCAATTTTCTCACATAGAAACTTGAAATTTGGCACGAGCATTGATTATGTCATAAATAGGAAAAGCTAATGGGTCCCAACTCCGTTATTTAATTCTATGCGCAAAAGAATTAGCGTCCAAATGTTACGTACGGAATGTAATTTTCTCACATAGAAACTTAAAATTTGGCACGGGCATTGATTATGTCATAAATAGGAAAAGCTAATGGGTCCCAACTCGATTTTTCAATTCTATGTGCAAAAGAATTAACCTCCAAATTTTACGTACGGAATCCAATTTTCTCACATAGAAACTTGAAATTTGGCACGAGCATTGATTATGTCATAAATAGGAAAAGCTAATGGGTCCCAACTCGATTTTTCAACTCTATGTGCAAAAGAATTAGCCTCCAAATTTTACGTACGGAATCCAATTTTCTCACATAGAAACTTGAAATTTGGCACGAGCATTGATTATGTCATAAATAGGAAAAGCTAATGGGTCCCAACTCGATTATTCAATTCTATGCGCAAAAGAATTAGCGTCCAAATTTTACGTACAGAATCCAATTTTCTCACAAAGAAACTTAAAATTTGGCACGGGCATTGTATATGTTCAAAATAGGAAAAACTAATGGGTCTCAACTCGATTATTCAATTCTATGCGCAAAAGAATTAGCGTCAAAATTTTCCGTGCGGAATGTATTTTTCTCACTTTCCAGTGTCATAGAAACGTGAAATTTGGCACGAGCATTGATTATGTCATAAATAGGAAAAGCTAATGGGTCCTAACTCGATTATTCAATTCTATGTGCAAAAGAATTAGCGTCAAAATTTTACGTATGGAATGTATTTTTCTCACTTTCCAGTGTCATAGAAACGTGAAAATTGGCACGAGCATTGATTATGTCATAAATAGGAAAAGCTAATGGGTCCCAACTCGATTATTCAATTCTATGTGCAAAAGAATTAGCGTCCACATTTTACGTACACAATCCAATTTTCTCACATAGAAACTTAAAATTTGGCACGGGCATTGATTATGTCATAAATAAGAAAAGCTAATGGGTCCTAACTCGATTATTCAATTCTATGTGCAAAAGAATTAGCCTCCAAATTTTACGCACGGAATCCAATTTTCTCACATAGAAACTTGAAATTTGGCACGAGCATTGATTATGTCATAAATAGGAAAAGCTAATGGGTCCCAACTCGATTATTCAATTCTATGCGCAAAAGAATTAGCGTCCACATTTTACGTACACAATCCAATTTTCTCACATAGAAACGAAAAATTTGGCACGGGCATTGAATATGTTCTAAATAGGAAAAACTAATGGGTCTCAACTCGATTATTCAATTCTATGCGCAAAAGAATTAGCGTCAAAATTTTCCGTACGGAATGTATTTTTCTCACTTTCCAGTGTCATAGAAACGTGAAATTTGGCACGAGCATTGATTATGTCATAAATAGGAAAAGCTAATGGGTCCCAACTCGATTATTCAATTCTATGTGCAAAAGAATTAGCATCCAAATTTTACGTACGGAATCCAATTTTCTCACATAGAAACTTGAAATTTGGCACGAGCATTGATTATGTCATAAATAGGAAAAGCTAATGGGTCCCAACTCCGTTATTTAATTCTATGCGCAAAAGAATTAGCGTCCAAATGTTACGTACGGAATGTAATTTTCTCACATAGAAACTTAAAATTTGGCACGGGCATTGATTATGTCATAAATAAGAAAAGCTAATGGGTCCTAACTCGATTATTCAATTCTATGTGCAAAAGAATTAGCCTTCAAATTTTACGTACGGAATCCAATTTTCTCACATAGAAACTTGAAATTTGGCACGAGCATTGATTATGTCATAAATAGGAAAAGCTAATGGGTCCCAACTCGATTATTCAATTCTATGTGCAAAAGAATTAACCTCCAAATTTTACGTACGGAATCCAATTTTCTCACATAGAAACTTGAAATTTGGCACGAGCATTGATTATGTCATAAATAGGAAAAGCTAATGGGTCCCAACTCTGTTATTTAATTCTATGCGCAAAAGAAGCAGCGTCCAAATGTTACGTACGGAATGTAATTTTCTCACATAGAAACTTAAAATTTGGCACGGGCATTGATTATGTCATAAATAAGAAAAGCTAATGGGTCCTAACTCGATTATTCAATTCTATGTGCAAAAGAATTAGCGTCCACATTTTACGTACACAATCCAATTTTCTCACATAGAAACTTGAAATTTGGCACGAGCATTGATTATGTCATAAATAGGAAAAGCTAATGGGTCCCAACTCCGTTATTTAATTCTATGGGCAAAAGAATTAGCGTCCAAATGTTACGTACGGAATGTAATTTTCTCACATAGAAACTTAAAATTTGGCACGGGCATTGATTATGTCATAAATAAGAAAAGCTAATGGGTCCTAACTCGATTATTCAATTCTATGTGCAAAAGAATTAGCCTCCAAATTTTACGCACGGAATCCAATTTTCTCACATAGAAACTTGAAATTTGGCACGAGCATTGATTATGTCATAAATAGGAAAAGCTAATGGGTCCCAACTCGATTATTCAATTCTATGCGCAAAAGAATTAGCGTCCACATTTTACGTACACAATCCAATTTTCTCACATAGAAACGTAAAATTTGGCACGGGCATTGAATATGTTCTAAATAGGAAAAACTAATGGGTCTCAACTCGATTATTCAATTCTATGCGCAAAAGAATTAGCGTCAAAATTTTCCGTACGGAATGTATTTTTCTCACTTTCCAGTGTCATAGAAACGTGAAATTTGGCACGAGCATTGATTATGTCATAAATAGGAAAAGCTAATGGGTCCAACTCGATTATTCAATTCTATGTGCAAAAGAATTAGCGTCAAAATTTTACGTATGGAATGTATTTTTTTCACTTTCCAGTGTCATAGAAACGTGAAATTTGGCACGAGCATTGATTATGTCATAAATAGGAAAAGCTAATGGGTCCCAACTCGATTATTCAATTCTATGTGCAAAAGAATTAGCCTCCAAATTTTATGTACGGAATCCAATTTTCTCACATAGAAACTTGAAATTTGGCACGAGCATTGATTATGTCATAAATAGGAAAAGCTAATGGGTCCCAACTCGATTTTTCAACTCTATGTGCAAAAGAATTAGCCTCCAAATTTTACGTACGGAATCCAATTTTCTCACATAGAAACTTGAAATTTGGCAAGAGCATTGATTATGTCATAAATAGGAAAAGCTAATGGGTCCCAACTCGATTATTCAATTCTATGCGCAAAAGAATTAGCGTCCAAATTTTACGTACAGAATCCAATTTTCTCACATAGAAACTTGAAATTTGGCACGGGCATTGTATATGTTCAAAATAGGAAAAACTAATGGGTCTCAACTCGATTATTCAATTCTATGCGCAAAAGAATTAGCGTCAAAATTTTCCGTACGGAATGTATTTTTCTCACTTTCCAGTGTCATAGAAACGTGAAATTTGGCACGAGCATTGATTATGTCATAAATAGGAAAAGCTAATGGGTCCTAACTCGATTATTCAATTCTATGTGCAAAAGAATTAGCGTCAAAATTTTACGTATGGAATGTATTTTTCTCACTTTCCAGTGTCATAGAAACGTGAAATTTGGCACGAGCATTGATTATGTCATAAATAGGAAAAGCTAATGGGTCCCAACTCGATTATTCAATTCTATGTGCAAAAGAATTGACATCCAAATTTTACGTACGGAATCCAATTTTCTCACATAGAAACTTAAAATTTGGCACGAGCATTGATTATGTCATAAATAGGAAAAGCTAATGGGTCCCAACTCCGTTATTTAATTCTATGCGCAAAAGAATTAGCGTCCAAATGTTACGTACGGAATGTAATTTTCTCACATAGAAACTTAAAATTTGGCACGGGCATTGATTATGTCATAAATAGGAAAAGCTAATGGGTCCCAACTCGATTTTTCAATTCTATGTGCAAAAGAATTAACCTCCAAATTTTACGTACGGAATCCAATTTTCTCACATAGAAACTTGAAATTTGGCACGAGCATTGATTATGTCATAAATAGGAAAAGCTAATGGGTCCTAACTCGATTATTCAATTCTATGCGCAAAAGAATTAGCGTCCAAATTTTACGTACACAATCCAATTTTCTCACATAGAAACGTAAAATTTGGCACGGGCATTGAATATGTTCTAAATAGGAAAAACTAATGGGTCCCAACTCGATTATTCAATTCTATGCGCAAAAGAATTAGCGTCAAAATTTAACGTACGGAATGTATTTTTCTCACTTTCCAGTGTCATAGAAACGTGAAATTTGGCACGAGCATTGATTATGTCATAAATAGGAAAAGCTAATGGGTCCAACTCGATTATTCAATTCTATGTGCAAAAGAATTAGCGTCAAAATTTTACGTATGGAATGTATTTTTTTCACTTTCCAGTGTCATAGAAACGTGAAATTTGGCACGAGCATTGATTATGTCATAAATAGGAAAAGCTAATGGGTCCCAACTCGATTATTCAATTCTATGTGCAAAAGAATTAGCCTCCAAATTTTATGTACGGAATCCAATTTTCTCACATAGAAACTTGAAATTTGGCACGAGCATTGATTATGTCATAAATAGGAAAAGCTAATGGGTCCCAACTCGATTTTTCAACTCTATGTGCAAAAGAATTAGCCTCCAAATTTTACGTACGGAATCCAATTTTCTCACATAGAAACTTGAAATTTGGCAAGAGCATTGATTATGTCATAAATAGGAAAAGCTAATGGGTCCCAACTCGATTATTCAATTCTATGCGCAAAAGAATTAGCGTCCAAATTTTACGTACAGAATCCAATTTTCTCACATAGAAACTTGAAATTTGGCACGGGCATTGTATATGTTCAAAATAGGAAAAACTAATGGGTCTCAACTCGATTATTCAATTCTATGCGCAAAAGAATTAGCGTCAAAATTTTCCGTACGGAATGTATTTTTCTCACTTTCCAGTGTCATAGAAACGTGAAATTTGGCACGAGCATTGATTATGTCATAAATAGGAAAAGCTAATGGGTCCTAACTCGATTATTCAATTCTATGTGCAAAAGAATTAGCGTCAAAATTTTACGTATGGAATGTATTTTTCTCACTTTCCAGTGTCATAGAAACGTGAAATTTGGCACGAGCATTGATTATGTCATAAATAGGAAAAGCTAATGGGTCCCAACTCGATTATTCAATTCTATGTGCAAAAGAATTGACATCCAAATTTTACGTACGGAATCCAATTTTCTCACATAGAAACTTAAAATTTGGCACGAGCATTGATTATGTCATAAATAGGAAAAGCTAATGGGTCCCAACTCCGTTATTTAATTCTATGCGCAAAAGAATTAGCGTCCAAATGTTACGTACGGAATGTAATTTTCTCACATAGAAACTTAAAATTTGGCACGGGCATTGATTATGTCATAAATAGGAAAAGCTAATGGGTCCCAACTCGATTTTTCAATTCTATGTGCAAAAGAATTAACCTCCAAATTTTACGTACGGAATCCAATTTTCTCACATAGAAACTTGAAATTTGGCACGAGCATTGATTATGTCATAAATAGGAAAAGCTAATGGGTCCCAACTCGATTATTCAATTCTATGTGCAAAAGAATTAGCATCCAAATTTTACGTACGGAATCCAATTTTCTCACATAGAAACTTGAAATTTGGCACGAGCATTGATTATGTCATAAATAGGAAAAGCTAATGGGTCCCAACTCCGTTATTTAATTCTATGCGCAAAAGAATTAGCGTCCAAATGTTACGTACGGAATGTAATTTTCTCACATAGAAACTTAAAATTTGGCACGGGCATTGATTATGTCATAAATAGGAAAAGCTAATGGGTCCCAACTCGATTTTTCAATTCTATGTGCAAAAGAATTAACCTCCAAATTTTACGTACGGAATCCAATTTTCTCACATAGAAACTTGAAATTTGGCACGAGCATTGATTATGTCATAAATAGGAAAAGCTAATGGGTCCCAACTCGATTTTTCAACTCTATGTGCAAAAGAATTAGCCTCCAAATTTTACGTACGGAATCCAATTTTCTCACATAGAAACTTGAAATTTGGCACGAGCATTGATTATGTCATAAATAGGAAAAGCTAATGGGTCCTAACTCGATTATTCAATTCTATGTGCAAAAGAATTAGCGTCAAAATTTTACGTATGGAATGTATTTTTCTCACTTTCCAGTGTCATAGAAACGTGAAATTTGGCACGAGCATTGATTATGTCATAAATAGGAAAAGCTAATGGGTCCCAACTCGATTATTCAATTCTATGTGCAAAAGAATTGACATCCAAATTTTACGTACGGAATCCAATTTTCTCACATAGAAACTTAAAATTTGGCACGAGCATTGATTATGTCATAAATAGGAAAAGCTAATGGGTCCCAACTCCGTTATTTAATTCTATGCGCAAAAGAATTAGCGTCCAAATGTTACGTACGGAATGTAATTTTCTCACATAGAAACTTAAAATTTGGCACGGGCATTGATTATGTCATAAATAGGAAAAGCTAATGGGTCCCAACTCGATTTTTCAATTCTATGTGCAAAAGAATTAACCTCCAAATTTTACGTACGGAATCCAATTTTCTCACATAGAAACTTGAAATTTGGCACGAGCATTGATTATGTCATAAATAGGAAAAGCTAATGGGTCCTAACTCGATTATTCAATTCTATGCGCAAAAGAATTAGCGTCCAAATTTTACGTACACAATCCAATTTTCTCACATAGAAACGTAAAATTTGGCACGGGCATTGAATATGTTCTAAATAGGAAAAACTAATGGGTCCCAACTCGATTATTCAATTCTATGCGCAAAAGAATTAGCGTCAAAATTTAACGTACGGAATGTATTTTTCTCACTTTCCAGTGTCATAGAAACGTGAAATTTGGCACGAGCATTGATTATGTCATAAATAGGAAAAGCTAATGGGTCCAACTCGATTATTCAATTCTATGTGCAAAAGAATTAGCGTCAAAATTTTACGTATGGAATGTATTTTTTTCACTTTCCAGTGTCATAGAAACGTGAAATTTGGCACGAGCATTGATTATGTCATAAATAGGAAAAGCTAATGGGTCCCAACTCGATTATTCAATTCTATGTGCAAAAGAATTAGCCTCCAAATTTTATGTACGGAATCCAATTTTCTCACATAGAAACTTGAAATTTGGCACGAGCATTGATTATGTCATAAATAGGAAAAGCTAATGGGTCCCAACTCGATTTTTCAACTCTATGTGCAAAAGAATTAGCCTCCAAATTTTACGTACGGAATCCAATTTTCTCACATAGAAACTTGAAATTTGGCAAGAGCATTGATTATGTCATAAATAGGAAAAGCTAATGGGTCCCAACTCGATTATTCAATTCTATGCGCAAAAGAATTAGCGTCCAAATTTTACGTACAGAATCCAATTTTCTCACATAGAAACTTGAAATTTGGCACGGGCATTGTATATGTTCAAAATAGGAAAAACTAATGGGTCTCAACTCGATTATTCAATTCTATGCGCAAAAGAATTAGCGTCAAAATTTTCCGTACGGAATGTATTTTTCTCACTTTCCAGTGTCATAGAAACGTGAAATTTGGCACGAGCATTGATTATGTCATAAATAGGAAAAGCTAATGGGTCCTAACTCGATTATTCAATTCTATGTGCAAAAGAATTAGCGTCAAAATTTTACGTATGGAATGTATTTTTCTCACTTTCCAGTGTCATAGAAACGTGAAATTTGGCACGAGCATTGATTATGTCATAAATAGGAAAAGCTAATGGGTCCCAACTCGATTATTCAATTCTATGTGCAAAAGAATTGACATCCAAATTTTACGTACGGAATCCAATTTTCTCACATAGAAACTTAAAATTTGGCACGAGCATTGATTATGTCATAAATAGGAAAAGCTAATGGGTCCCAACTCCGTTATTTAATTCTATGCGCAAAAGAATTAGCGTCCAAATGTTACGTACGGAATGTAATTTTCTCACATAGAAACTTAAAATTTGGCACGGGCATTGATTATGTCATAAATAGGAAAAGCTAATGGGTCCCAACTCGATTTTTCAATTCTATGTGCAAAAGAATTAACCTCCAAATTTTACGTACGGAATCCAATTTTCTCACATAGAAACTTGAAATTTGGCACGAGCATTGATTATGTCATAAATAGGAAAAGCTAATGGGTCCCAACTCGATTATTCAATTCTATGTGCAAAAGAATTAGCATCCAAATTTTACGTACGGAATCCAATTTTCTCACATAGAAACTTGAAATTTGGCACGAGCATTGATTATGTCATAAATAGGAAAAGCTAATGGGTCCCAACTCCGTTATTTAATTCTATGCGCAAAAGAATTAGCGTCCAAATGTTACGTACGGAATGTAATTTTCTCACATAGAAACTTAAAATTTGGCACGGGCATTGATTATGTCATAAATAGGAAAAGCTAATGGGTCCCAACTCGATTTTTCAATTCTATGTGCAAAAGAATTAACCTCCAAATTTTACGTACGGAATCCAATTTTCTCACATAGAAACTTGAAATTTGGCACGAGCATTGATTATGTCATAAATAGGAAAAGCTAATGGGTCCCAACTCGATTTTTCAACTCTATGTGCAAAAGAATTAGCCTCCAAATTTTACGTACGGAATCCAATTTTCTCACATAGAAACTTGAAATTTGGCACGAGCATTGATTATGTCATAAATAGGAAAAGCTAATGGGTCCCAACTCGATTATTCAATTCTATGCGCAAAAGAATTAGCGTCCAAATTTTACGTACAGAATCCAATTTTCTCACAAAGAAACTTAAAATTTGGCACGGGCATTGTATATGTTCAAAATAGGAAAAACTAATGGGTCTCAACTCGATTATTCAATTCTATGCGCAAAAGAATTAGCGTCAAAATTTTCCGTGCGGAATGTATTTTTCTCACTTTCCAGTGTCATAGAAACGTGAAATTTGGCACGAGCATTGATTATGTCATAAATAGGAAAAGCTAATGGGTCCTAACTCGATTATTCAATTCTATGTGCAAAAGAATTAGCGTCAAAATTTTACGTATGGAATGTATTTTTCTCACTTTCCAGTGTCATAGAAACGTGAAAATTGGCACGAGCATTGATTATGTCATAAATAGGAAAAGCTAATGGGTCCCAACTCGATTATTCAATTCTATGTGCAAAAGAATTAGCGTCCACATTTTATGTACACAATCCAATTTTCTCACATAGAAACTTGAAATTTGGCACGAGCATTGATTATGTCATAAATAGGAAAAGCTAATGGGTCCCAACTCCGTTATTTAATTCTATGCGCAAAAGAATTAGCGTCCAAATGTTACGTACGGAATGTAATTTTCTCACATAGAAACTTAAAATTTGGCACGGGCATTGATTATGTCATAAATAAGAAAAGCTAATGGGTCCTAACTCGATTATTCAATTCTATGTGCAAAAGAATTAGCCTCCAAATTTTACGCACGGAATCCAATTTTCTCACATAGAAACTTGAAATTTGGCACGAGCATTGATTATGTCATAAATAGGAAAAGCTAATGGGTCCCAACTCGATTATTCAATTCTATGCGCAAAAGAATTAGCGTCCACATTTTACGTACACAATCCAATTTTCTCACATAGAAACGAAAAATTTGGCACGGGCATTGAATATGTTCTAAATAGGAAAAACTAATGGGTCTCAACTCGATTATTCAATTCTATGCGCAAAAGAATTAGCGTCAAAATTTTCCGTACGGAATGTATTTTTCTCACTTTCCAGTGTCATAGAAACGTGAAATTTGGCACGAGCATTGATTATGTCATAAATAGGAAAAGCTAATGGGTCCCAACTCGATTATTCAATTCTATGTGCAAAAGAATTAGCATCCAAATTTTACGTACGGAATCCAATTTTCTCACATAGAAACTTGAAATTTGGCACGAGCATTGATTATGTCATAAATAGGAAAAGCTAATGGGTCCCAACTCCGTTATTTAATTCTATGCGCAAAATAATTAGCGTCCAAATGTTACGTACGGAATGTAATTTTCTCACATAGAAACTTAAAATTTGGCACGGGCATTGATTATGTCATAAATAAGAAAAGCTAATGGGTCCTAACTCGATTATTCAATTCTATGTGCAAAAGAATTAGCCTTCAAATTTTACGTACGGAATCCAATTTTCTCACATAGAAACTTGAAATTTGGCACGAGCATTGATTATGTCATAAATAGGAAAAGCTAATGGGTCCCAACTCGATTATTCAATTCTATGTGCAAAAGAATTAACCTCCAAATTTTACGTACGGAATCCAATTTTCTCACATAGAAACTTGAAATTTGGCACGAGCATTGATTATGTCATAAATAGGAAAAGCTAATGGGTCCCAACTCGATTATTCAATTCTATGCGCAAAAGAATTAGCGTCCACATTTTACGTACACAATCCAATTTTCTCACATAGAAACGAAAAATTTGGCACGGGCATTGAATATGTTCTAAATAGGAAAAACTAATGGGTCCCAACTCGATTATTCAATTCTATGCGCAAAAGAATTAGCGTCAAAATTTAACGTACGGAATGTATTTTTCTCACTTTCCAGTGTCATAGAAACGTGAAATTTGGCACGAGCATTGATTATGTCATAAATAGGAAAAGCTAATGGGTCCCAACTCGATTATTCAATTCTATGTGCAAAAGAATTAGCATCCAAATTTTACGTACGGAATCCAATTTTCTCACATAGAAACTTGAAATTTGGCACGAGCATTGATTATGTCATAAATAGGAAAAGCTAATGGGTCCCAACTCCGTTATTTAATTCTATGCGCAAAAGAATTAGCGTCCAAATGTTACGTACGGAATGTAATTTTCTCACATAGAAACTTAAAATTTGGCACGGGCATTGATTATGTCATAAATAGGAAAAGCTAATGGGTCCCAACTCGATTATTCAATTCTATGCGCAAAAGAATTAGCGTCCACATTTTACGTACACAATCCAATTTTCTCACAAAGAAACGAAAAATTTGGCACGGGCATTGAATATGTTCTAAATAGGAAAAACTAATGGGTCCCAACTCGATTATTCAATTCTAAGCGCAAAAGAATTAGCGTCAAAATTTAACGTACGGAATGTATTTTTCTCACTTTCCAGTGTCATAGAAACGTGAAATTTGGCACGAGCATTGATTATGTCATAAATAGGAAAAGCTAATGGGTCCAACTCGATTATTCAATTCTATGTGCAAAAGAATTAGCGTCAAAATTTTACGTATGGAATGTATTTTTCTCACTTTCCAGTGTCATAGAAACGTGAAATTTGGCACGAGCATTGATTATGTCATAAATAGGAAAAGCTAATGGGTCCCAACTCGATTATTCAATTCTATGTGCAAAAGAATTAGCCTCCAAATTTTATGTACGGAATCCAATTTTCTCACATAGAAACTTGAAATTTGGCACGAGCATTGATTATGTCATAAATAGGAAAAGCTAATGGGTCCCAACTCGATTTTTCAACTCTATGTGCAAAAGAATTAGCCTCCAAATTTTACGTACGGAATCCAATTTTCTCACATAGAAACTTGAAATTTGGCACGAGCATTGATTATGTCATAAATAGGAAAAGCTAATGGGTCCCAACTCGATTATTCAATTCTATGCGCAAAAGAATTAGCGTCCAAATTTTACGTACAGAATCCAATTTTCTCACATAGAAACTTGAAATTTGGCACGGGCATTGTATATGTTCAAAATAGGAAAAACTAATGGGTCTCAACTCGATTATTCAATTCTATGTGCAAAAGAATTAGCGTCAAAATTTTCCGTACGGAATGTATTTTTCTCACTTTCCAGTGTCATAGAAATGTGAAATTTGGCACGAGCATTGATTATGTCATAAATAGGAAAAGCTAATGGGTCCTAACTCGATTATTCAATTCTATATGCAAAAGAATTAGCGTCAAAATTTTACGTATGGAATGTATTTTTCTCACTTTCCAGTGTCATAGAAACGTGAAATTTGGCACGAGCATTGATTATGTCATAAATAGGAAAAGCTAATGGGTCCCAACTCGATTATTCAATTCTATGTGCAAAAGAATTAGCATCCAAATTTTACGTACGGAATCCAATTTTCTCACATAGAAACTTGAAATTTGGCACGAGCATTGATTATGTCATAAATAGGAAAAGCTAATGGGTCCCAACTCCGTTATTTAATTCTATGCGCAAAAGAATTAGCGTCCAAATGTTACGTACGGAATGTAATTTTCTCACATAGAAACTTAAAATTTGGCACGGGCATTGATTATGTCATAAATAGGAAAAGCTAATGGGTCCCAACTCGATTTTTCAATTCTATGTGCAAAAGAATTAACCTCCAAATTTTACGTACGGAATCCAATTTTCTCACATAGAAACTTGAAATTTGGCACGAGCATTGATTATGTCATAAATAGGAAAAGCTAATGGGTCCCAACTCGATTATTCAATTCTATGTGCAAAAGAATTAGCATCCAAATTTTACGTACGGAATCCAATTTTCTCACATAGAAACTTGAAATTTGGCACGAGCATTGATTATGTCATAAATAGGAAAAGCTAATGGGTCCCAACTCCGTTATTTAATTCTATGCGCAAAAGAATTAGCGTCCAAATGTTACGTACGGAATGTAATTTTCTCACATAGAAACTTAAAATTTGGCACGGGCATTGATTATGTCATAAATAGGAAAAGCTAATGGGTCCCAACTCGATTTTTCAATTCTATGTGCAAAAGAATTAACCTCCAAATTTTACGTACGGAATCCAATTTTCTCACATAGAAACTTGAAATTTGGCACGAGCATTGATTATGTCATAAATAGGAAAAGCTAATGGGTCCCAACTCGATTTTTCAACTCTATGTGCAAAAGAATTAGCCTCCAAATTTTACGTACAGAATCCAATTTTCTCACATAGAAACTTGAAATTTGGCACGAGCATTGATTATGTCATAAATAGGAAAAGCTAATGGGTCCCAACTCGATTATTCAATTCTATGCGCAAAAGAATTAGCGTCCAAATTTTACGTACAGAATCCAATTTTCTCACAAAGAAACTTAAAATTTGGCACGGGCATTGTATATGTTCAAAATAGGAAAAACTAATGGGTCTCAACTCGATTATTCAATTCTATGCGCAAAAGAATTAGCGTCAAAATTTTCCGTACGGAATGTATTTTTCTCACTTTCCAGTGTCATAGAAACGTGAAATTTGGCACGAGCATTGATTATGTCATAAATAGGAAAAGCTAATGGGTCCTAACTCGATTATTCAATTCTATGTGCAAAAGAATTAGCGTCAAAATTTTACGTATGGAATGTATTTTTCTCACTTTCCAGTGTCATAGAAACGTGAAAATTGGCACGAGCATTGATTATGTCATAAATAGGAAAAGCTAATGGGTCCCAACTCGATTATTCAATTCTATGTGCAAAAGAATTAGCGTCCACATTTTACGTACACAATCCAATTTTCTCACATAGAAACTTGAAATTTGGCACGAGCATTGATTATGTCATAAATAGGAAAAGCTAATGGGTCCCAACTCCGTTATTTAATTCTATGCGCAAAAGAATTAGCGTCCAAATGTTACGTACGGAATGTAATTTTCTCACATAGAAACTTAAAATTTGGCACGGGCATTGATTATGTCATAAATAGGAAAAGCTAATGGGTCCCAACTCGATTATTCAATTCTATGCGCAAAAGAATTAGCGTCCACATTTTACGTACACAATCCAATTTTCTCACATAGAAACGAAAAATTTGGCACGGGCATTGAATATGTTCTAAATAGGAAAAACTAATGGGTCCCAACTCGATTATTCAATTCTATGCGCAAAAGAATTAGCGTCAAAATTTAACGTACGGAATGTATTTTTCTCACTTTCCAGTGTCATAGAAACGTGAAATTTGGCACGAGCATTGATTATGTCATAAA
Source organism: Eleutherodactylus coqui (assembly GCF_035609145.1). NCBI lineage: Eukaryota > Metazoa > Chordata > Amphibia > Anura > Eleutherodactylidae > Eleutherodactylus > Eleutherodactylus coqui. The sequence continues at coordinate 1,207,054 of NW_027101866.1, read as the reverse complement.
TAGGAAAAGCTAATGGGTCCCAACTCGATTATTCAATTCTATGTGCAAAAGAATTAGCATCCAAATTTTACGTACGGAATCCAATTTTCTCACATAGAAACTTGAAATTTGGCACGAGCATTGATTATGTCATAAATAGGAAAAGCTAATGGGTCCCAACTCCGTTATTTAATTCTATGCGCAAAAGAATTAGCGTCCAAATGTTACGTACGGAATGTAATTTTCTCACATAGAAACTTAAAATTTGGCACGGGCATTGATTATGTCATAAATAGGAAAAGCTAATGGGTCCCAACTCGATTATTCAATTCTATGCGCAAAAGAATTAGCGTCCACATTTTACGTACACAATCCAATTTTCTCACAAAGAAACGAAAAATTTGGCACGGGCATTGAATATGTTCTAAATAGGAAAAACTAATGGGTCCCAACTCGATTATTCAATTCTAAGCGCAAAAGAATTAGCGTCAAAATTTAACGTACGGAATGTATTTTTCTCACTTTCCAGTGTCATAGAAACGTGAAATTTGGCACGAGCATTGATTATGTCATAAATAGGAAAAGCTAATGGGTCCAACTCGATTATTCAATTCTATGTGCAAAAGAATTAGCGTCAAAATTTTACGTATGGAATGTATTTTTCTCACTTTCCAGTGTCATAGAAACGTGAAATTTGGCACGAGCATTGATTATGTCATAAATAGGAAAAGCTAATGGGTCCCAACTCGATTATTCAATTCTATGTGCAAAAGAATTAGCCTCCAAATTTTATGTACGGAATCCAATTTTCTCACATAGAAACTTGAAATTTGGCACGAGCATTGATTATGTCATAAATAGGAAAAGCTAATGGGTCCCAACTCGATTTTTCAACTCTATGTGCAAAAGAATTAGCCTCCAAATTTTACGTACGGAATCCAATTTTCTCACATAGAAACTTGAAATTTGGCACGAGCATTGATTATGTCATAAATAGGAAAAGCTAATGGGTCCCAACTCGATTATTCAATTCTATGCGCAAAAGAATTAGCGTCCAAATTTTACGTACAGAATCCAATTTTCTCACATAGAAACTTGAAATTTGGCACGGGCATTGTATATGTTCAAAATAGGAAAAACTAATGGGTCTCAACTCGATTATTCAATTCTATGTGCAAAAGAATTAGCGTCAAAATTTTCCGTACGGAATGTATTTTTCTCACTTTCCAGTGTCATAGAAATGTGAAATTTGGCACGAGCATTGATTATGTCATAAATAGGAAAAGCTAATGGGTCCTAACTCGATTATTCAATTCTATATGCAAAAGAATTAGCGTCAAAATTTTACGTATGGAATGTATTTTTCTCACTTTCCAGTGTCATAGAAACGTGAAATTTGGCACGAGCATTGATTATGTCATAAATAGGAAAAGCTAATGGGTCCCAACTCGATTATTCAATTCTATGTGCAAAAGAATTAGCATCCAAATTTTACGTACGGAATCCAATTTTCTCACATAGAAACTTGAAATTTGGCACGAGCATTGATTATGTCATAAATAGGAAAAGCTAATGGGTCCCAACTCCGTTATTTAATTCTATGCGCAAAAGAATTAGCGTCCAAATGTTACGTACGGAATGTAATTTTCTCACATAGAAACTTAAAATTTGGCACGGGCATTGATTATGTCATAAATAGGAAAAGCTAATGGGTCCCAACTCGATTTTTCAATTCTATGTGCAAAAGAATTAACCTCCAAATTTTACGTACGGAATCCAATTTTCTCACATAGAAACTTGAAATTTGGCACGAGCATTGATTATGTCATAAATAGGAAAAGCTAATGGGTCCCAACTCGATTATTCAATTCTATGTGCAAAAGAATTAGCATCCAAATTTTACGTACGGAATCCAATTTTCTCACATAGAAACTTGAAATTTGGCACGAGCATTGATTATGTCATAAATAGGAAAAGCTAATGGGTCCCAACTCCGTTATTTAATTCTATGCGCAAAAGAATTAGCGTCCAAATGTTACGTACGGAATGTAATTTTCTCACATAGAAACTTAAAATTTGGCACGGGCATTGATTATGTCATAAATAGGAAAAGCTAATGGGTCCCAACTCGATTTTTCAATTCTATGTGCAAAAGAATTAACCTCCAAATTTTACGTACGGAATCCAATTTTCTCACATAGAAACTTGAAATTTGGCACGAGCATTGATTATGTCATAAATAGGAAAAGCTAATGGGTCCCAACTCGATTTTTCAACTCTATGTGCAAAAGAATTAGCCTCCAAATTTTACGTACAGAATCCAATTTTCTCACATAGAAACTTGAAATTTGGCACGAGCATTGATTATGTCATAAATAGGAAAAGCTAATGGGTCCCAACTCGATTATTCAATTCTATGCGCAAAAGAATTAGCGTCCAAATTTTACGTACAGAATCCAATTTTCTCACAAAGAAACTTAAAATTTGGCACGGGCATTGTATATGTTCAAAATAGGAAAAACTAATGGGTCTCAACTCGATTATTCAATTCTATGCGCAAAAGAATTAGCGTCAAAATTTTCCGTACGGAATGTATTTTTCTCACTTTCCAGTGTCATAGAAACGTGAAATTTGGCACGAGCATTGATTATGTCATAAATAGGAAAAGCTAATGGGTCCTAACTCGATTATTCAATTCTATGTGCAAAAGAATTAGCGTCAAAATTTTACGTATGGAATGTATTTTTCTCACTTTCCAGTGTCATAGAAACGTGAAAATTGGCACGAGCATTGATTATGTCATAAATAGGAAAAGCTAATGGGTCCCAACTCGATTATTCAATTCTATGTGCAAAAGAATTAGCGTCCACATTTTACGTACACAATCCAATTTTCTCACATAGAAACTTGAAATTTGGCACGAGCATTGATTATGTCATAAATAGGAAAAGCTAATGGGTCCCAACTCCGTTATTTAATTCTATGCGCAAAAGAATTAGCGTCCAAATGTTACGTACGGAATGTAATTTTCTCACATAGAAACTTAAAATTTGGCACGGGCATTGATTATGTCATAAATAGGAAAAGCTAATGGGTCCCAACTCGATTATTCAATTCTATGCGCAAAAGAATTAGCGTCCACATTTTACGTACACAATCCAATTTTCTCACAAAGAAACGAAAAATTTGGCACGGGCATTGAATATGTTCTAAATAGGAAAAACTAATGGGTCCCAACTCGATTATTCAATTCTAAGCGCAAAAGAATTAGCGTCAAAATTTAACGTACGGAATGTATTTTTCTCACTTTCCAGTGTCATAGAAACGTGAAATTTGGCACGAGCATTGATTATGTCATAAATAGGAAAAGCTAATGGGTCCAACTCGATTATTCAATTCTATGTGCAAAAGAATTAGCGTCAAAATTTTACGTATGGAATGTATTTTTCTCACTTTCCAGTGTCATAGAAACGTGAAATTTGGCACGAGCATTGATTATGTCATAAATAGGAAAAGCTAATGGGTCCCAACTCGATTATTCAATTCTATGTGCAAAAGAATTAGCCTCCAAATTTTATGTACGGAATCCAATTTTCTCACATAGAAACTTGAAATTTGGCACGAGCATTGATTATGTCATAAATAGGAAAAGCTAATGGGTCCCAACTCGATTTTTCAACTCTATGTGCAAAAGAATTAGCCTCCAAATTTTACGTACGGAATCCAATTTTCTCACATAGAAACTTGAAATTTGGCACGAGCATTGATTATGTCATAAATAGGAAAAGCTAATGGGTCCCAACTCGATTATTCAATTCTATGCGCAAAAGAATTAGCGTCCAAATTTTACGTACAGAATCCAATTTTCTCACATAGAAACTTGAAATTTGGCACGGGCATTGTATATGTTCAAAATAGGAAAAACTAATGGGTCTCAACTCGATTATTCAATTCTATGTGCAAAAGAATTAGCGTCAAAATTTTCCGTACGGAATGTATTTTTCTCACTTTCCAGTGTCATAGAAATGTGAAATTTGGCACGAGCATTGATTATGTCATAAATAGGAAAAGCTAATGGGTCCTAACTCGATTATTCAATTCTATATGCAAAAGAATTAGCGTCAAAATTTTACGTATGGAATGTATTTTTCTCACTTTCCAGTGTCATAGAAACGTGAAATTTGGCACGAGCATTGATTATGTCATAAATAGGAAAAGCTAATGGGTCCCAACTCGATTATTCAATTCTATGTGCAAAAGAATTAGCATCCAAATTTTACGTACGGAATCCAATTTTCTCACATAGAAACTTGAAATTTGGCACGAGCATTGATTATGTCATAAATAGGAAAAGCTAATGGGTCCCAACTCCGTTATTTAATTCTATGCGCAAAAGAATTAGCGTCCAAATGTTACGTACGGAATGTAATTTTCTCACATGGAAACTTAAAATTTGGCACGGGCATTGATTATGTCATAAATAGGAAAAGCTAATGGGTCCCAACTCGATTTTTCAATTCTATGTGCAAAAGAATTAACCTCCAAATTTTACGTACGGAATCCAATTTTCTCACATAGAAACTTGAAATTTGGCACGAGCATTGATTATGTCATAAATAGGAAAAGCTAATGGGTCCCAACTCGATTTTTCAACTCTATGTGCAAAAGAATTAGCCTCCAAATTTTACGTACAGAATCCAATTTTCTCACATAGAAACTTGAAATTTGGCACGAGCATTGATTATGTCATAAATAGGAAAAGCTAATGGGTCCCAACTCGATTATTCAATTCTATGCGCAAAAGAATTAGCGTCCAAATTTTACGTACAGAATCCAATTTTCTCACAAAGAAACTTAAAATTTGGCACGGGCATTGTATATGTTCAAAATAGGAAAAACTAATGGGTCTCACTCGATTATTCAATTCTATGCGCAAAAGAATTAGCGTCAAAATTTTCCGTACGGAATGTATTTTTCTCACTTTCCAGTGTCATAGAAACGTGAAATTTGGCACGAGCATTGATTATGTCATAAATAGGAAAAGCTAATGGGTCCTAACTCGATTATTCAATTCTATGTGCAAAAGAATTAGCGTCAAAATTTTACGTATGGAATGTATTTTTCTCACTTTCCAGTGTCATAGAAACGTGAAAATTGGCACGAGCATTGATTATGTCATAAATAGGAAAAGCTAATGGGTCCCAACTCGATTATTCAATTCTATGTGCAAAAGAATTAGCGTCCACATTTTACGTACACAATCCAATTTTCTCACATAGAAACTTGAAATTTGGCACGAGCATTGATTATGTCATAAATAGGAAAAGCTAATGGGTCCCAACTCCGTTATTTAATTCTATGCGCAAAAGAATTAGCGTCCAAATGTTACGTACGGAATGTAATTTTCTCACATAGAAACTTAAAATTTGGCACGGGCATTGATTATGTCATAAATAAGAAAAGCTAATGGGTCCTAACTCGATTATTCAATTCTATGTGCAAAAGAATTAGCCTCCAAATTTTACGCACGGAATCCAATTTTCTCACATAGAAACTTGAAATTTGGCACGAGCATTGATTATGTCATAAATAGGAAAAGCTAATGGGTCCCAACTCGATTATTCAATTCTATGCGCAAAAGAATTAGCGTCCACATTTTACGTACACAATCCAATTTTCTCACATAGAAACGAAAAATTTGGCACGGGCATTGAATATGTTCTAAATAGGAAAAACTAATGGGTCTCAACTCGATTATTCAATTCTATGCGCAAAAGAATTAGCGTCAAAATTTTCCGTACGGAATGTATTTTTTTCACTTTCCAGTGTCATAGAAACGTGAAATTTGGCACGAGCATTGATTATGTCATAAATAGGAAAAGCTAATGGGTCCCAACTCGATTATTCAATTCTATGTGCAAAAGAATTAGCATCCAAATTTTACGTACGGAATCCAATTTTCTCACATAGAAACTTGAAATTTGGCACGAGCATTGATTATGTCATAAATAGGAAAAGCTAATGGGTCCCAACTCCGTTATTTAATTCTATGCGCAAAAGAATTAGCGTCCAAATGTTACGTACGGAATGTAATTTTCTCACATAGAAACTTAAAATTTGGCACGGGCATTGATTATGTCATAAATAAGAAAAGCTAATGGGTCCTAACTCGATTATTCAATTCTATGTGCAAAAGAATTAGCCTTCAAATTTTACGTACGGAATCCAATTTTCTCACATAGAAACTTGAAATTTGGCACGAGCATTGATTATGTCATAAATAGGAAAAGCTAATGGGTCCCAACTCGATTATTCAATTCTATGTGCAAAAGAATTAACCTCCAAATTTTACGTACGGAATCCAATTTTCTCACATAGAAACTTGAAATTTGGCACGAGCATTGATTATGTCATAAATAGGAAAAGCTAATGGGTCCCAACTCGATTATTCAATTCTATGCGCAAAAGAATTAGCGTCCACATTTTACGTACACAATCCAATTTTCTCACATAGAAACGAAAAATTTGGCACGGGCATTGAATATGTTCTAAATAGGAAAAACTAATGGGTCCCAACTCGATTATTCAATTCTATGCGCAAAAGAATTAGCGTCAAAATTTAACGTACGGAATGTATTTTTCTCACTTTCCAGTGTCATAGAAACGTGAAATTTGGCACGAGCATTGATTATGTCATAAATAGGAAAAGCTAATGGGTCCCAACTCGATTATTCAATTCTATGTGCAAAAGAATTAGCATCCAAATTTTACGTACGGAATCCAATTTTCTCACATAGAAACTTGAAATTTGGCACGAGCATTGATTATGTCATAAATAGGAAAAGCTAATGGGTCCCAACTCCGTTATTTAATTCTATGCGCAAAAGAATTAGCGTCCAAATGTTACGTACGGAATGTAATTTTCTCACATAGAAACTTAAAATTTGGCACGGGCATTGATTATGTCATAAATAGGAAAAGCTAATGGGTCCCAACTCGATTTTTCAATTCTATGTGCAAAAGAATTAACCTCCAAATTTTACGTACGGAATCCAATTTTCTCACATAGAAACTT